>NC_067165.1:27632300-27902300 GCF_903995435.1 Acomys russatus
TATGGGCATGCATGTTTTGCCTTCATGTGTGTATGTATGTGCTCCACACACATGCATTGTACCCTTGCAGGCCAAAGGAAGGCATCCAATTCCCTGGAATTGGATGTTATGAGTGGTTGTAAGCCACCATGTGGGTGCTCAGTACTGAACCCTGGTCCTCTACAAAGGAAACCAGTGACTGAACTATCTCTCCAGTCCCACCATTTAAAAATATCTTTGAAAAAAATCATGGAGGGGCTGGAGAGATGGCTCAGAAGTTAAGAGCACTGACTGTACTTCCAGAGGTCCTGAGTTCAATTCCCAGCAACCACACGGTGGCTCACAACCACCTATAATGAGACCTGGTGCCCTCTTCTGGTGTACAGGCCTACATGCAGGCAAAACACTGTATATGTAATAAAGAAATAAATATTTTTTAAATCATGGAATGTTTATTTCTAGAATTTGTTTTGATTTTCTGTTTTGTAATTTTGTGAGTTTGTTTTTTAAAGATTTATTTGTTTGTTTAAACAATTTACTTATTATTTATACAGTATACTATCTGCATATGTGAGCCTGCATGCCAGAAGAGGGCACCAGATCTCAATATAGATGGTTGTGAACCACCATGTGGTTGCTGGGAATTGAACTCAGGACCTCTGGAAGAGCAGTCAGTGCTCTTAACCACTGAGCCATCTCTCCAGCCCATTTGTTTTGCTGTTTTGAGACATGGTCTCATTATTTAACCTTGGCTGATCTGGAATGCTTAAGACAGGCTGGGCTCAAACTGGCAGAATCTGCCTGCCTCTGCCTCTCGGGTATTATGGTATTACAGGTGGAAGGCTCCATACTGAGCTTCATTTGTGAAATTTCTCTGTAATACCGTTAATAGTTACTGTAGAAAAGGAAGCTGCAATCAGGGAAAGGCTGGTGTGCTACCACCCACTACTTTATAGATATTTCAGAGGCACAGAGCAATTCAGTGGTTTAACCAAATTCACAAGTCCAGTAACAGAGCTAGGCACAGTGTAGAGGCCCTGGCTTCAGAGTTCACACTGTAAATAATGTGCTTTCTTAGTAGAAGCTGAGTCCGTCCTCTAAGGGCACTACAGATGTTCACACAGCTGCTGGATAGGTGCACACCCAGAAATCCAACTCAGAGCCTATGAGCCCTGTCTGGCCATTTCCACTGTTATGTGCTGCCCCCTAGTGCTCCTGTGAGAGAATACAGCAGAGGCGGGTAGCCCTCGAGGGAAGACGCCCCGGGAAACTTGCAGAGCCTGATTATAGTCCCCTGAACCCCAAAGTGGCTGTGTATCAGCTTCAAAACAGCCATTCGTGTGTACAGTTGTAACATGCTTGACTGCCTCACGACCCTCAAACCCAACAGGTCCAACCTGCGTTAGCGTCCTTACACCCCACTTGCGCTCTCTGTCAGTCCAGCCGCACAAGCGGCATCTTTATCCAGATGATCTCTCTTGGGTGAGAAGGCCGCAAAGCCAGGAGGCTGAACTAGAGACCAGCGAAGGTGACTGAAAAAGCATACTCCAACACAGCAGAGCAGCACTGCTGTTGGACAATGACCTCAAGTCAAGGCAGTCAGACCCTGGTTACAAAGCCGGTGTTCTAGGCCAGGGGGGATAGGAGCGACTCGGTGGGCAGAGGATTGCCCAGCATGCACAAGAGTTGGAGGAAAAAAGAAAAGCTATTTCAGTGCTGGGGCTTTTACTTTAATACTAGAGAATTTCTTTTAATTAAAACAGAAAAGAATGCTTTCTGTTAGGAATGTAGACAGTGTTGCCTGCAGGCATGAGATCCTAGCGTAAACCAGGCAGGTCCTTAACCCTGACACTTGGGGGAGGGAGTGGGATCAGAGGTTCAACTTCAGTCATTCTCAGTCACCAGGGAGTTTGAGGCCAGCCTAGGTGACTTGAGACTCTGTCTCCTCTGCCTCAAAAAAAAAAAAAAAAAAAAAAAAAAAAAAAAAAGTGTTTCATAAACAAAACAAAAAACAAAAACAAACACTCTAGGAGAGAGGGTGTTAATCTGGACTTCTCATCCCAGACTTCTTTGTCTGGCTGGATTCCAGGCCAGGGAGACACTCTGCTTTGTTTTCAGAATGTCCTCTTTTGTTTTGTTGGCTTTTAACGAGAAGTAAAAAATTGTGCATATTCTTTGTGATTTTGTTTGTTTGTTTATTCTCATTTTTCATGGTTTTTGAGCTAGGTCTCATTGTATAGCTTAGGCTGGCCTCAAGCTCACTGTGCATCTGGAGTTGTCCTCAGACTTGAAACCCTCCAGTTTCCAGCCTTCCACACTGCTGGTGTGTGTGTGTGTGTGTGTGTGTGTGTGTGTGTGTGTGTGAATGCAGAGGCCAGAGGATTTGAACTCAGGCCCTCAGGCTGCTGTAACAAGCCTCTTACCCACTGAGCCATCACACCAGACCCCTTAAGCCCCTTTGAAGCATCGCTTTAACTGCAATCACTGCGTTTATAGTATTACACAACCTCTATTTCAAAAATGTTTCATCATTCAAACAAGAACTCTGTACCTCATGAAGCAATAGCCACCGTCCATGACCTCTAGGCTAGCAGCGAATGACACCTACTCTTTCTGTGTCTGACAATCTGACTACTCTTAATATTTCCCATAGTCAAAAGCCAGGCACAGTGGCGCACGCCTCTAATCCTAACACTCAAGAGGCAGAGGCAGGCAGATCTCTGTGAGGCCAGCCCTGTCTACAAAGCAAGTCCAGGACAGCCAGGGCTATTACACAGAGGAGCCCTGTCTCAAAAAACAAAAACAAAAACAAAAACAAAAAAGAAAAAACTTCACATTGTCATTTTATTTTATTTTATTTTATTTTATGCAGTACTGGGGTTTGAACATAGAGTCTAATGCACTTTAGACAAACATTCCACCACTGAGTTATATGCCAGACAGTAATAGTTCCTGTTAGTAGGAACATACAGTGTTTATCCTTTATTATATGCCTTAGCTCATTTAGCATAAATGTCTTCAAGGTTCATCTACAGAGTAACATGAATCAGAAATTTATTTTTTTATGACAAAACAATATTTATATATATATTGCTTATCCGCCCATCTGTTACTGGACACTTGAGTTGTTTTGGTTAATGTGAAAAATATTACAACAGCTGGGAGTGGTGGTGCATGCCTTTAATCCCAGCGATTGGGAGGCAGAGGCAGGTGGATTGCTGTGAGTTCAATACCAGCCTGATCAAGGATACACAGATAAATCCTGTCTCGAAAAATCAAAAAAAGAAAGAAAGAAAATACTGTTACAATGAACAATGACCTATAAATATCTGCTTAGCTCTCAGTTACCTTGAGTTTATTTAAAAAAAAAAAAAAAAACACTCCACACAACATGTGTGATGGTTAATCCACTGTCAGTGTGATGTGAGCTAGAGTTGCCTCTGGGCATGACTGTGAGAGACTGTCTTGAGGCTAGGTTAGCTAAGATGGGGAACCTGTCCCGCATGAGCGGCTCCATTCCCTGGGCTGGGATCCTGAACTGTGTAAGAAGCAGGATGTGAGTACCTGTGTTCATTGCTCCCGGCTTCCTGCGGGCAGGATGTGAGCATCTGTCTCCAGCGTCTGCTTCCACAACTTCACCCCAGTGGGCCAGAACCTGCACCTGAAAGCCAAAACAAACCCTTTCTCCTTAAGCCACTTCGCTCAGGCTTTCTGGTTTGTGGTCATTTGGGTTTTATTTTATTTATCCATATTTGGCTTTTCTCTGTGTGGCCTTAGCTGTCCTGGACTCCCTTTGTAGACCAGGCTGGCCTCGAACTCGCAGAGATCCGCTTGCCTCTGCCTCCAGATGCTGCCACCACATAGCTGAACAGTTCCTACCAGCCCCTTGTACACATTTGCTCCTGGCACAGTGTGGCAAGAGCTCCTTGTGAACATGCCCTAGAACAGGCCTTGCTGGTTCTAGTACACAGAAGAGCCACTCTACACCCCAGAAGGAAATGCAGATGAGCTGTGGTAGAAAGGCTGGCCATCAGGGGCAGCACGCCCGCATGTATCTCTTCTCGAATCTATTATTTCTTTATGTGGCTCTTTTCATCCTCCCCAGGTGACAAAGGTACCTTCTTGTTATTTGTTTGTTTACTTATTTTATTTATTTATTTATTTGGTTTTTCAAGACAGGGTTTCTCTGTGTAGCCTTGGCTGTCCTGGACTCACTTTGTAGACCAGGCTGGGCCTTGAACTCACAGAAATACAGCTCTCACTGCCTCTCAAGTGCTGGGATTAAAGGTGTGCACTACCACATCTGGCTAGAGTCAATTCCATATCCACACAAAGGAAACTGAAAGACAGAAAGTGACTTGCTCCCACGTCACACAGTTCCTGCAACTGTCTGATCAATGTCTTCTTTCTGCCTCAGTTTGGACATCAGCAATGGTGTGTATGCACGCACGTGCATGCGTGTGTGTGTGTGTGTGTGTGGTGTGCGTGTAATAATCCCTGACTCACAGATATTTTCCACATTTCTTTAACTCCTGCCAGTGGTATGATTTCTTTCTTTTCTTTTTCTTTTTTTTTTTTTTTGGTTTTTCGAGACATGGTTTCTCTATGTAGCCTTGACTGTCCTGGACTCGCTTTGTACACCAGACTGGCCTCGAACTCACAGCGATCCGCCTGCCTCTGCCTCCCGAGTGCTGGGATTAAGGCGTGCGCCACCACGCCTGGCTCGATTTCTTTCTTTTCTTTTTGTTTTTTGTTTGTTTGTTTGTTTTGTTTTGTTTTGTTTTTTGAGACAGGGTCTCTCTGTGTAGCCTTGGCTGTCCTGGAACTCACTCTGTAGACCAGGCTGGCCTCAAACTCACAACGATCCCCCTGCCTCTGCCTCTCAAGTGCTGGGATTACAAGCATGTGCCACCACTGCCCGGCTTTATGAACAATATTTCTGTCTCACAGATTAATGAAAGGTTGACTAATACTATGCAAGTGAGGGGTGTAGCATGCACCCTAGAGATCCTCCTCAACGCTCCTAACGATCGGTACTGTTGTCCAGTTATTCAGCTGTTGTCAAGGAAACCAGGTGGTCAGGGTAGAGTAAGCCCCAACTTCTTGCTACCCACTACCTCTTACAGGGGCCCTCCTAAGGAAAGCAGTGATTATGGTGGGTTTTGGATCCCTCTGCTGATTTCCCACGTGTCTCTCAGGACCACACTGCCTGACAGACTCCTCCATTCTATTCAGAGCTCAAGGTCTCTGTACCTGAGGCACCTGTTTTCAGCTGCATATTTGCAAAAAACTGATGAAAAAGGTGAACTGACCAGGCAACCGGGAGCCCCTAGCTCTGTCCCAGAGCAAAGAAAGAAATCAGAGGCCGTGTTGGGCGTCACAGTGCACTCCTGTAATCCCAGCACTCCGGAGGTAACAGCAGGAGAAGCAAATGTTTGAGGCCAGCCTAGGCTACATAGTGAGTTGGAGGCCAGCCTGGGATACGTGAGGCTTTGGCTCAGAAAACCTAAAAACAGTCTATGGAAAACACCTGATCTCGTCCGATCTTGACCTCGAAGCTAAGCAGGAGCAGATCCCGTTCATAAGTGGAGCTGAAAAGATAGCTCAGCCGCTGAGAGAGCACTGGCTGCTTGTCCAAGTTCCAAGGAGGCAGGTTCGAGTTTCGAGCACTCACCTAACAGCTCACAGCTCTCTGTGGCTCCAGTTCCAGGGCCTCCCGCCCTCCTCTGCGTCCTGCCTCGGCTGGCACCAGGCATGCATGTGGCGCACAGACGTGCATGCTGGCAAGACAACCATACATTTAAAAGCTTTTTAATGTTAAAAAATAAAAATAAAAACAAACCAAAAAACTAATCGAATACATAGACAGATCGACAACAGATCACTGCTTAGCTATTCAAACAGTGAAGAATATTTGGGCGGCATCTGGTATGATGAGGCAGGTCCTGTACTAGGGACACAAGACCAGACCTTACCCTCAAGGTCAGAGGTTAAAAAGAGGAGACAGAAGAGAAGAAAGCAACAGTCTGCTGGGGGCTACAAT
This sequence comes from Acomys russatus, assembly GCF_903995435.1. Classification (NCBI taxonomy): domain Eukaryota; kingdom Metazoa; phylum Chordata; class Mammalia; order Rodentia; family Muridae; genus Acomys; species Acomys russatus. Next base: position 27,638,323 of record NC_067165.1, read on the forward strand.
AAAGAGCACAGAGAGTTGTTCCATATAACAGAGCTAGGGACTCGGGGCTCAGGGTCAGCTTCCCAGGAGCTATGCTGTTTCAGAAGGGGCTTTAAGGTCTGGTAGGCGCTCCACGGGCTCTCAGAGACTTCCAGAACACCGAACTATAGAGCAGATGGGGACCTGAGCACTGTGGCCTGGCTGTCCCTCTCTGGGCCTCACTCTGCGGGCTAGGCCAGGACTGGGCGGGGCCTCGGCCAGGTGTACCGCGGAGCTTCGCGGAGCCGGAAAGTATGTCCCCAGCGGCGACCCGTGCCGCGCTCCCGCGAGACGCTCACCTGCGACCCAGGTGAGCGCAGAGGGGGGCGGGGAAAGTGCTGGCCGGAGTCGGTTCACCTGGCGGGGCAGGTAAGTCCGGTGCGGGGCCGCGGGGGCGCGGGGCGGTGCAGCCCCGGGTGGGTGACCCTGGAGGCCGCGCCTGGACGGCGGCGGTGGGGCGCGGGCCCTGTTCCTAGGAACCCGACGCCCACTTCCGGGTGCGCGGGCCCGGCCGGAGCGGCCCGAATGGGCGCGGGGCTGGGCGGGCCCGGAGGCCTGGGGGCTGAGGCCGGGCACACCGGAGCCGGGGCAGGAACCGTACGTGGAACGGCGGCGGAGTCGCGGGCAATGGCGCTTGCGGCGAGCGAGGCGGTGCACGCTCCGACGGCAATGCGTATCCCGCCGGCTGGACTGGACTCGGTGCCTGCAGAGAGGAGGGCGGCTGGGGCTGCGCTTTGGGGGGGTGCATCGTGCCCTGCCCTCGGGCTGAGCTGACCGAGCCTGGTGACCCGAAGTTTGCTTGGGCAGAGGCTGGTGCAGCCGGCTCGTCCAATGGACACAGGGAGGAGAGTCCCTGGAGAGTCCCAAGGCCGTTTTTGCAGAGACTGGCGGAAAAAGCGAAGGCAATGAGAGGTCCGAGAGTCCTAGGGCCACCAGACCTTGGGGCATCCGTCGAGTGAGAGTCTCCCCAGGCCCTCCCGAAACACCCAGCACCGATAGCTCAGTCGAGCGCTAGAAAGACACTAATCTCTCCCCTTTTGAGAGATGTTTAAAAAATATATATATATATATATATATATATATATATATATATATATATATATATATATACACATATATATATATTCAGTTTGGTTTATTTTATGGATTTATTTTTTAAATCATATCCAATTAATTAAATACATATTTAGTTTTGGTCTTTTGAGACAGGGTCTTATATGACTTAGGCAGGACTAGAACCCACTATGGAGCCAAGGATGTCTTTGAATTCCTAATCACCCTGTCTTGTGCTGGGATTACGGACATGGCCGCCTCACTACTTACTCTAAAATGAGTCTGTTTAAAGAAGAGGGAACTGGGACCAAGAGTCTTGCCCCAGGCTAAAATAGAGGCTCGAATTGGTCCCACTAAGTTGTGTTACTAGGTTGGCAGGAGGAGAGGACCAGGGACAGTCGTAGCCTGGGCTGTTTGAGGGACACTGAGGCCAGGCACTACCCATACATACCACAATAGGAAGGCTGATTGGTGTCTGTTTGGTTTTGAGACAGGGCCTATCTTGGGTAGCCCAAGCTAATAATCTTGAAGTCAAGGGATCCGCCTACATCAGCCTTTCAAATGCTGGAATTACCTGAGTGAGCCACCATTGTTGGCTTACCCAAGGCTTTGTGCCCCTTCTCTGCTTTCCACTCTGACTGGAGATGTGGCCCAGAGCAAAGTGCCTGGGCTGAAGAGCCTAGCCTACTACACAACAAATCCTGTCCCTCCCCAGCTTGGTGCCTTGCTCTGTCCCCTCCCTTCTCTGAGCTTCGGATTCCTGGGCTGTGGGGTGAAGGTAAGTGATTCACATGGAAATTGTATGGACTAGAGCCGGTTTCTGGCCAGTTGGCTGCTTTCTTCTCGGTAGTAGGCACAGTGCGGGCCCATGGTAAATGTGTTGGCTATGAATGTAATCAAAGGCAGTCAGGCCCTTGGTACAGGGGAGAGAGAGACAGCGACCCGGCTCAATGTCAGCAGCCACGATACTCCCACAGACTCACAAAGTGAACGAACCGTGTGTGGGGGGCTAGATGCGAGCCCTCGAAAGGTGCCTGCTCACGCTGGCAGCTTTGACTGGCCCTTTCCTCATACGTCCACAGATGGGACGAGGCAGTTAGAGGAACCCTTTTGAGAACTTGGGTGAGGAGTGGATGGGGTCTGAGGCTGGGCCGGCTGAGTACAAGCAGAAGTGTGTTTGTGGGATCCAGGGATCTATGGGGTAGAGCACGTAGCAGGCTGGAGTTAGGGTCCCAGCACCTGTGAAGGCAGGAGAAGCAGTAGGTCAGTCCCATCCCCTGCTACACTGTGAGCTTGAAGCCAGCCCAGGGTACACAAGAACCTAGCTTAAGAAGCAAGCGTGGGGCCGGGCATGGTGGCACACGCCTTTAATCCCAGCACTAGGGAGGCAGAGGTAGGTGGATCGCTGTAAATTCGAGGCCAGCCCGGTCTACAAAGGGAGTCCAGGACAGCCAAGGCTAACACAGAGAGACCTTGTCTCAAAAAGCCAAAAAAAAAAAAAAAGAAAAGAAAAAAAAAAAAGAAACAAGCGTGGCTTTGGACAACTTACTGAACCTTTGTGCTTCAGCATAGTGGAATAATACTAAGAAGGCCTTGAGAATTGATTTATCCCAGGCAACGTGCTTAATGTAAGCCAGCAACAGTCACTTTCCCTAGAGCCTGCTCTCCTGGGGTGATGGAGTTAGTCTGTTTTACTGCTGTTCCGTGCAGTGTAGGGTGCACAGTAGCTCCTTAGCATTTGTTGAATGGCTGAATGAATCCATGCCCAAGCTCACACTGAGCAAAGCAGGGAAAACATCTAGTCATGTCCTTCTGGATTGTGAAGAACGTTGCGTTGTGTTGAGATGAGGCCTTGCAATGTAGTGTTGATCTCAAAGTCAGGACCCTCCTGCTTCAGCCTTCATGGTAGCTGCTGTGTGCCACCATATTCAAATGTAAAGAACTTCAAAGTCATTTATTACAATTTCAGTGTGTGTGTGTGTGTTTGTTTGTTTAGGGGGCGGGGATTCTAGACAGGGTTTCTCTGTGTAGCCTTGGCTGTCCTGGACTCACTTTGTACACGAGGCTGGCCTCAAACTCACAACGATCCACCTGCCTCTGCCTCCCAAGTGCCATGATTAAAGGCGTGTGCCACCATGCCCGGCCATGTATATTTTTGCTTTTGCTTTGGTTTTGTTTTTTCGAGACAGCATTTCTCTGTGTAACCTTGGCTGTCTTGGACTTGCTTTGTAGACCAGGTTGGTCTCGAACTCACAGAAATCCACTGGGATTAAGTGTGTGTGCTACCATGCCTGGCCATGGCACAACAGGGTGGGAGGTGTTCCAAGAGGGAACTACCTCTTTCAGGTTATAGACTTCCAAATATGGGGTCCCACACAGGCACACGTGGTTCCCTCAGATCCCGGTTGCTGCTCTGATCCGCCTGGAGCCTAAACCCTTTGTTTTATCCCTCTACTGTAAAGTCACACAGAGTGTGTCTGTGCTGTGATAGTGTTTTGCAAAACTGACCCTATTCTAGGTCCTGAGGATCATAGTCCCTGGGGAGACAGTGATTACAAGGATGACCCAATCATCAGGAGATCTCAGCAGAAAGTGTGGAAACCCACTGCAGTAGAGGTCCTCGAGGTCCTTGAAGAAAGCAAGCTGAGTGGGCCCCAGAGAAGACTGTAAAGTTTCAGGAAGAAAGAACTCCTGTGTCCCCATCCAGCCCAAGGAATATCCGCCCCTCCCCAACCTGTCTGTACAGGAGCTCTCTAGGGATGTGCTGATTGGTGGGGTTAAGCCATTGATGCTCACACTGCCAATGGGAACTCCACTGCCCCTAAGAGCTATAGTGTCTGTTTCCTAAGCAAAGAGACTAGGCTATTTTGTTTCTCATAGAAATGTATATATCTGGGTCTAGATAGATGGTTCAGCTAGCATACCTTTAATTTTAGTACTCAGGAGGTAAAGTGAGATAGATCTCTGTAAGCTCAAGGCCAGCCCTGTCAACTTAGCAAATTCCAGGACAGCTGAGCTACATAGTGAGACCCGTTCTTGTGTGTGTGCGCGCACATGTGCGCACATAAATTTTAGCAATCAGGAGGCACAGGCAGTGGATCTCTACAGAGTGAGTTCATTCCAGGACAGCCAGGACCACACAGAGAAATCGTCTTAAAAAACCAAAATAAATATATGATATTTTTACTTCCGTTGATAATTCACATTGTCCATGTCCCCATTACTCCCCCTGTGCAGATCATGCTGGGTTTAGTTATTGTGTCTCTGAAGTGGGGCTGTCTGCCCTCTCCTGAGGGTCACATCCCAGCATGTGTTTGAAGCAGGAATAATTCACAGTGTGTCCTTCCTATATTTGATGTCATTTCATCTCACTATTGGAAACATTGCCTTTGATCATTTGCTTAAAACAGCACCTGGGAGGTCTCTTTAACCTTGTGAGCTTTAAAATTTTAACTGGCTGCAGCAAATAGAGGAGGCCAGAACAGGACTGTTGTTGGTATTTGGGGAGTTGGCACTGTTTCACCCAAGGCATACAATGGTTTGTTTTGTTTGTCTGTTTGTTTTGAGACGGGGTTTCTCTGTAGCTCTGGCTGTCCTGGAAGTCACTCTGTAGACTGGCTTCAAACTCAGAGACCTGCCTGCCTGCGCCTCCCAAGTGCTGGGATTTTGTGTGTGCCATCACTGCCCAGCCCTGGACACACTATTTATAAGGGCCAGGGTGGGAAGTAGAAGACAGAGCTCCTGGTATCCGCAGCTTTGTTCCTTTCACATCACGAGCTCATAGGACTCCGTTTGATTAGATCAGGGTACAAGGAGAAAGGGTCAGCATCTCAGAGACAGGCTAGCAGGCTGCAGAGATGGCTCAGTGCCTCAGAGACAGGCTGCTCCTCCAGAGGACCCTAGTTCCATTACTAGCATCCATATGGTGGCTCACTGTACAGACTAAGGATAGCTACTGCCCAGCAAAGCCTTACCTGTGGACAAGGCTCGAGCCTGGCCCTGCATCACCCCTCAGGCTGCCTCAGCAGTTCACTCAGGGCCTCACTGTGTAGCCCTGGCCAGGACCCTCTGCACAGACCAAGTTGTCCTCACACTCACAGAGATCATTTCCTTTCCCCCCCGGTACTGGCATTAAAATTGTGAGTCACCATGCCTGGCCGGTCAGCTTTTTTTTTTTTTTTAAATACGATCTCACATACTGGGCTGGCTAGCCTGGAACTCACTTTGTAGTAGTTCAAGATGACCCAGAACTCCTAATCTTGCCTCCATCACCCAAGTGCTAGGTCTTTTGTCTTGAAGGAATTCCTAGAAAACTGAACCATCAAGTACAGTTCATTTATCATTGGTTTTGCCTTGCCTTACACATGGCCAGGATCTGTTCATCAGTGGAAAAAAACAAAAACAAAAACATAGTTCTGAGATTCCTAGCAAACAAATTAAAAGAGGATTGGAGATTAGTATTAATATTTTAAGACAAAGATGTTTGCTTTTTTGTTTATTTTGTGTGTCTGTATCTGCACTTGAAGACACACACTTGTGGAAATCAGAGGGCACCTTTTGGGGGCTGGTTGTCCCCTTCCACCGTGTTGGAGCAGGGTCTCATGATTCTCTGCTGTGCGGTGTGGTCCAGGCTGGCCCGCCTGTGAGCCTCCAGGTAACTTTCTGCCTCCTATCTCAGCACAGGAGTCCTGGGATTACAGATCTCATCTCCGCATCCAACCAATGGGTTTGTTCATGGGCAGAGCCATCATCCTCAGTCCGTTAGGATTATTTTTGTGACAAGGAACCAAAACTGCTTGGTTTTGCTAGGGCAGTCGTACACTCCTTTAGTCCAGTACTGAAGAAGGGAGGAAGGGAGCCAGGAGTTTTAAGAGCAGTTTTGCCTGGGAGGCCAAACACAAGACCCTCTCGTCTTAACAAAGCCAGTCCTTTCCTCTTCAGAAAGCAAAAGCAAGGCCTGCTTGATGGTAAGTGTTTCTAGGACAGCGCATCTGAGTAAAAGGGGAGACCTGTTCGTTCCCATGTCTGGGATGAAAGTTATGAAGGCAGGCAGGATGGCAGTGATCTTGGCCAGTCAGACAGAAAGACATCTGTTGAGGAGAAGAAGTACTGGGCTTAGTGATGCTGGGAGGTGGGACAGTTCTTAGAAGTAAGGGCCCTGGAGAGCTTTGCTTGCTTGTGGTAAAATATACACTAAAATTACCATTTTAATCTTTTGCGTGTCTTTTTTTTTTTTTTTTTTTCAAGACAGGGTGTTAGCCTTGGCTGTCCTGGAGTCGCTTTCTAGAACAGGCTGGCCTCGAACTGACAGCAATCCGCCTGCATGCGCCACCACGCCTGGCGAATTCTTTTTTATTTAACCTTTACTTTTATGTGGTAGCCAGAAGGCAGCACCCTTGGGCTGCAGTTGCATGTGGTTGGTTGCTAGTGGCCCTGTGGGTGCTAGCAATTAAACCTGGGTCCTCTGGAAGAGCAGACAGTGCTCTTAACTGCCAAGCCATCTCCCTAGCCCCCATTGATGAACTTCTGAATTTTTCTCACTTTATGGCAATTGTAAATAATGCTACCATGAGTATTGACAAACAAATGTCTGTTTAAAATTGCAATTTTCAGTTCTTTTGGGTATATACCAAGGAGTGAATTTTCAGAGTCATATAGTAATTCTGAGGGGTGAGGGTGTTAGAAACGCTTTATTATATGTATATTTTATATACATATTTGAGATTTTATTTGTTTTGAGACTGGGTCTCTCTAGATTCTTTTGCCTCTATAGACCACTATTCCCAGCAGAGGTTTTATTTACTTTAATGTATATAAAATATACATATATGCACCTCATGTGTGCAGTGCCCACAGAGACCAGAAGAGGGCATTGGATCCGCAGGACTGGAGTTAAAGAAGGTTGTGAGCTGCTTGATGGGTGCTAGAAACTGAAGCCAAGTCTTCTGGCGAGCAGCCAATGCTAAACTGAGCCATCTCTCTAGCCCCGTATACATATACTCTTTAAATGAGTAAGGGCTGGAAAGATGGCTCTCCCAGAGGACCCAGATTCCATTCCCAGCACCCACAGACAGCTCTTAATTGTCTGTTAACTCTAGTTCCGGGAGCTCCTTTAACCCTCTCCTGACCTCCTTGGGCACACATGTGGCACACATACATATATGTAGGCAAAATGTTCATACACATAAAACAAATCTAAAAAAAAATTAAATATATTTGTGTATGCATGTAGAGTGGGGAGAGGCTCTGCCTTTGGTGCAGTGTGGGGAAAGACATAAGAGGGCATCATGCCTGTGAGGCTAGAGTTACAGGTGGCCATGAGCCTGTCAAGCAGTAGTGCACATGTCTAACTGTTGAGCCATCCATCCAGCTGGTTTTGTGTTTTTTGTTTGCAGTGCTGGGGATGAACTTAGGGCCTCATTTATGCTATGTGGGCCATCCATGTTACCTTCCCTATTCTGTTTACAGTCAGTTCATAGCCTCACTAGCACAGCACAAATGGTCCATTTTCTCTGCATTCCCCACTCACACTTAATCTTCTATGTTTTGTTTCCAAAAATAGCCGTTCATTGAGAAGTCCAGGAGATTTTAAAGCCTAAGTTAGACCACAAAAAGAACTTTCTCTTTGGGGCAAGAAGATCTCAACGTTTGCAAGGGTTTGCAGGATGCTCCGTTCATCCTCATCACAGGCTTCCCAGAAGTCTAAAGCTCTTCAGGTCAGCCCAGGGGCTTCTCTCTGACCTCCTCCTGGCTTCTCCCCTGCAGGTGCCTGGCTGTAGCAAGCCATGCTCTGAGCCATGCCCAGGCCGGGACAGCCCCGCCCATCATCTGGGCCTCCGCGCTTGGGGCCCTGGGAGCGGCCTGCCGAGCTATGCCTGGAAACCAATGATGAGCGCTCCCAGCCTCCTCCAGGCCGCCGCACCCGCAGGCCAGACCGCAAGGACCCCGGCCACCACGGGCCAGAGAGTATCACCTTCATTTCAGGCTCTGCCGAACCAGCCACCGAGCCCCCAACCTGCTGCTTCCTCTGGCGCCCCTGGGGGTGGGACTGGTGTAGAGCTGCCTTCTGCTTCCGACGCTGCAGGGATTGCCTGCAGCGCTGTGGTGCTTGTGTGCGGGGCTGTAGCCCCTGTTTATCTGCTGGGGACCCCACTGAAAGGTCTGCTGAAGCCACCTGGGCCAAGGAGCATAACGGTGTGCCCCCCAGCCCGGACCGTCCACCCCCCATCCGCCAAGATGGCCAGCGGGTCAAGTCCAGCGTGGGCAGCAGCTTCAGCTATCCCGACGTTAAACTCAAGGGCATCCCGGTCTACCCCTATCCCCAGGCCACCTCCCCAGTCCCTGACACGGACTCCTGCTGCAAGGAGCCCCTGGCGGAGCCTCCTCCCACGAGGCACAGCCTGCCTAGCACCTTCACCAGCAGCCCCCGCGGCTCCGAGGAGTACTACTCCTTCCATGAATCGGACCTGGACCTGCCTGAGATGGGCAGTGGCTCCATGTCGAGCCGGGAGATTGATGTGCTTATTTTCAAGAAGCTGACAGAGCTGTTCAGCGTACACCAGATTGACGAGCTGGCCAAGTGCACGTCGGACACCGTATTCCTTGAGAAGACCAGCAAGATCTCAGACCTAATCAGCAGTATCACACAGGACTACCACCTGGATGAGCAAGACGCAGAGGGCCGCCTGGTGCGTGGCATCATCCGCATCAGTACCCGCAAAAGCCGCTCCCGCCCCCAGACCTCGGAGGGGCGTTCTGCCCGTTCTACTGCCCCTGCTGCTGCCCCCGACAGTGGCCATGAGACCATGGTGGGCTCTGGCCTCAGCCAGGACGGTAGGTGGACCCTAGTAGGAAAGCTCTGGCTATCAGAGTGTGGGCTGGGTTGTTTGAGGGTCTTCCCCTTAGCCTGTAGCACTAACTCTTGGGCACGTGAAGCCGACAACTTAAGGAGCATGCAAACGCTGAGAGCTCTGGTCATTGCACCGTTCCCAGCAATTCTTTATACCTTCAGGCCTAGCCTCTGCAGAAACAAGGCATAGGGGTTCACACTTGGTCCGGAGTTCAATTCCCAGCAACCACATGGTGCCTCACAACCATCTATGTTTTCTGATGCCCTCTTCTGGCCTGGAAGTGTACACGAAAGCAGAGTATTGAACACATAAAAAAAAATAATAATTTGTACCACCAACCTGGCCTAACCAAACACCCACCTGCCTGCTAGACAGACAGACAGACACACACCCTTGTTTTAAGCATACTCCTCTAGCCTTTTGTACAGTGAGTGCCCTTCACTGAGCTGCAAGAATAGGGACAGAGACTGAGCTTTATAGAAGACTATGATAATGACCACTGCTTATTACTTCCGCCCTAGAACTGACAGTGCAGATCTCCCAGGAGACTACTGCAGACGCCATCGCCAGGAAGCTGAGGCCGTATGGAACCCCAGGTGTGGTCCTGACCTAGCCAGAGGGTGGGAACCTACATTAGGTACCCTTCAGATGATCTTCTAGCTTCCTTTGGGGCGGGTGAGGATGGGGTCACAAGTGGAAAAAGGCCTGAGCAATCACATACCCACTGCAACCTTGGAAACTGGCTTGAAGAAGGAAAAAAAAAAGTTCCCAAAATAGGGCTAGAAGCTCCCTGTGCGACCTCTGCTGTCCTCCGGGCCTTCACTACCCTTTTACAGACAACAGCTGGGGTTTAAACATGGCGTGGGCTGCCCAGGCTCAAGCCTTGCTCTGTTTCGTCTCAGCAGGCGTCTCCCTGGCTGGGGGACGTGGCTGAGCTCCTTCCCCTCTCTGAGCCTCTGCTTCCTCCTCCAACCAGGGTACCCAGCCAGCCAAGACTCCTCCTTCCAGGGCACGGACACAGACTCTTCAGGGGCACCCCTGCTGCAAGTGTACTGCTAACCACCACTGGCCCAGCAGTCACCCCTTTGGAAGAAGCACGGCCAGCGGAGGAGCAGCCAGGACCTCTGGGGAGGCCATATCCTGAGCCCAGAAGCAGTGGCCTTTCTGGCTTCTCTGCCTTCCCTAACTCATCTCAGACCATGTACATTTCACAAGGCCATGGTGCCCACATCCTCCGCCTCTCCAGCTGGACTGACTACTGCCTGGGCCTGAAAGCAAAGTGAGGGAAGTAGCTTCCCAGTTCCACTCCCATGCCACCCTAAGCAATTATGGAAACTAGGTTGGGTAGGGAGAGCAAGGTCTCTATGTGATTCCATGGGCAGTGCCCACTTGTCTTATTGCTGAGCAGTTCTATTGGTTCTTGGCTATTCTGTATTGTTAACATGACCATAGTTACAATTACATACACCTGCCTGGTCATCTGAGTTACATAGTCCAGCTGTGCTGTTTGCCCTCATGGCTGCTTTGCATAGGACATAGGTATCCGTTTAGGTTCAGCACTGTGGAATAGAAGGGCATGTTGGAAACAAGATAGGCTTAAGCACTGGCTGCTCTTCCAGAGGTCCTCAGTACAATTCCCAACAACCACATGGTGGCTCTCAACCATCTATATGATCTGATGCCCTCTTCTGGCCTGCAGCAGGTACACATGCAGATAGAGCACTCATATACATAAACAAATCTTTTTTAAAGGGGGTGGGGTGGGGACTGGAGAGATGGCTCAGTGGTTAAGAGCACTGTCTGCTCTTCCAGAGGTCCTGAGTTCAATTTCCAGCAACCACATGGTAGTTCACAACCATCCATAATGTGATCTAATGGGCTCTTCTGGACTACAGGCGTACATGCAGGCAGAACACTGTATACCCAAAAAAAAAAAAAAAAAAAAAAAAAAAAGACCAGCTTTAGAACATAAGGAACCATCTACAGGGGCTTTGCCTGGACTGCCTTGCTCAACTGCTTCTAGAAGCCCCTCAGTCTATCCAAGTACCTTATCACTAGTCAGTGGCCCCTCTCACCTCTCCTTGGTGCTCATACAGCTGTTTTTCACCGTAGCTCTTGCTGGCAATTTGAGGGAGTCTGGTGTTTAAAGACTTCCTTGTAGCTAGCAACTGGCCACCAAACCTGGGAGCTGGGCTCCCTGAGGCAAAGGCAGGCTCCCCTTGTTTGGGCACTGGGGCTCCCTTTGTCTGGGGCCCTTACTGTTCCCTTAGCAGACCCTTAGGCACTGGGTCTAGTACAAACCATCAATCACAGCAGCTTGAGGATGAGGTAAGGAGCACACACGTACAGGGCCTGCTAGGTTAGGAAGTCTCAAGTCAGTTTTTCAGCACATTAGCATAAAGTAAGGCCCTGGCTTAAGGATTTTTACTTTCAGTTTTTTATCCCCAGCACTGCAAAAGGAAAAGGGGTGTGATGCTGCTCACCTCTAAGGCCACCTAGGGATGCCAGCAAGGACTGATTGCTGAGTTCAAGGCCAACCAGGGATGTGTGCCCAGACTCTGCCTTAAACAGGGGCGGGGGTTGCTTTACTAGTGTAGAGTATGTGTTATTACAGAGCACAGTCTGTGCTCAGCACCCCCATTCCTATCCAGTTCCAGGCAATTTGACACCCTCTTCTGACCACTGCACCAGGCACACAGATGGTACATATATATAATACAGGCAAAACATTCCCTCACTTTAAATAAATCCATTAGAAGACTACAGGGTAACCACAGTAAGACTTACCGGTCCCTAAACTCTAGCCTTGGCCTAGGAACTAATTTCCCAACAGCTTTGTGACGTAGTTTGCATCCCAGAAAAAGGTCTATCGAAACAGGTACTTACTTATACCTGCACAGCCCCTGTACTCAATAGCCCCCACCCTATGGTGGATGCAGATGCTCCAAGGGCCAGATTTGAGCAGAAGTACCTCTTGGCCCTCTACTGCATAGGCACTGGCTGAGGATGAGTAGGTAAAGCGCCCCACTGGACTGTACCCTGCCTTCCCAGCTCCTGCACCAGGCAGTGGCACTCAGCTTTATTATTCTCCTGCTTCTGGCAGACAGTCCAGTCTGAATTCTTACTTCTGGGACTGGGCTCCTGATAACGTCTACTGGAAATCTGTAGCCAAAAGACTCACCTTTGCTCAGAGAACCCTTGCACACATGGCTCAGTGGAAGGCACTAGCACAAGCCTGGCAACTGAGGTGCATCCCTGGAAACCACATACACATGATGGGACCTGACCCAGAAGGCGGTAGCATGGGTGCATACACATAATAAAAATTAAAACCTACAACCTTTGTCATAGTTCTCCCTAAAGTCACAGAAGCGAGATCCAGGTATCAAGAACCTGCCCTAGATGCTGGGCAGAGGTGGTGCACGCCTTTAATTCCAGCACTCGGGAGGCAGAGGCAGGTGGATCACTGTTGAGTTCGAGGCCAGTCTGGTCTACAAAGTGAGTCCAGGACAGCCAGGGCTACACAGAGAAACCCGGTCTCGAAAAATAAAAACAAAACAACCTGCCCTAATAAGTAGACTGCCAAAGCCCCAGCTCCCAGCAGCAGCCAGGGAGGGGCTAGAGGGAGGACACAGGTGGAGCAGGGAGAACAGTTTTAATGTGTAACAGGCCAAATGGGAGGACAAGACCCCCAAGACCCAGCCCTTCTCCAGTGAAGGCCTGGAGCTCACATGCCTGGCAAGTCCTATGCCTGCCTCAGCAGGTTTCCAGGTCCCAGGAGAAGGTGGGAGAGGAAGCTCACTGGCTAGGGTTCAACTGCAAGAGTTCAGGAAGGCAAACAGGAGCTAGTTGAATTTGGCCTTGGAGAAATCCATCTCTGGGTGTTGATCCATGAACCTAGGAAGCAAAAGTAGGAAAGTGAAGCAATAGCGGCTGTCTTGTCCGTGTCCCACCCCAGCCTATTTCCTGACACTGGGCTGGACACTTTAGAACCAGGGAAAACCTGGAGCCAAGCCAGGCGAGGCCTCGGCTCAAGCCCATTAGCCTTTAGGTAGAAAGTGGAAGAGCCAGCAGTGGCACCAGTTTCCAGTAGGTGGCAATGACGGCCTGTTCCTACTGCTTCCCACTGTGAAGGCAGCCTTGTCCTGGAAGTGGCCCTGCCAAGTGGTCAGAGTAGGCAAGCCAAGGCCACAGAGCCATGAACTTGGCTGATCTGTGCTGGAAGGGGACAGGGCAGTCAGTCCCGCCCAGTGGCATGCTCTCGTCAGCCAGGCCTAAGTGCCCAGCAACACTCCGCAGCCCCGTGTTGCTTACTTCTTCAGGATTTCCTGTTTCTTCTGCTCATCAGAGGTGGGTAAGCCCATGGACTTCTGCCTCTGGTCATACATCATTTTTTCCACCATGCTGCGGGTCTCACTGTCCAGGTCTGAAAGCTAGGCACAGGCAGGGAGAAGAATCAATGAAGCACTGGGCTACACATTGTGAGACGCATAGAGAAGCTTCCCTAGGCAGCCAGGACTCACCTTGGAGTTCTCAGGGTTAATCTTCTTGGTATTGATTTCGGGGTCACTGGTGACCAAGCGGTTCCACCATTCCATCTTGTTGATCTGAGTGGAGGAGGAAGAGAGCCATGGGGCAGGGGATTACAGCTCAGCCTTTTTACAGCTAACCTCTCTCCCATCCACTTCTTGTATCCAAGGCCCATCAGGCCTGTGCTGGAACCAGGGGCACAGAAGGCCCGGCCCTCTGCCCACCCAGCAACTGGGGAAGACACACAGAGGCCAACAGTTACAAAGCAATGAGCAGGGACAAGATAACATGCAGGTGCTCACTCAATGGAAGACAGAAACAAGATAACAGTCGGACCAGGTCTTAAGGCATTAGCAGTAGACAAGAAGGAAAGAAAAAAAAAAAAAAGGCAAAGAACAAAAAAGGAGATCCTCCTGGCTGGGAGGAAAATCACATGCAAGGGCACAGAGGTGAATGAGCTGCAGCGGAAGCTGAGCCCTCTGCGCGCTTACCCTCTCCAAACAGCGCCTTTGTTTACCCCAGTAAATACCCTGCCTCTAGGGAGTGGTGTGGGAAACAATGTGAGCAGATTTTCCCATTTTGTTCACTGTTCTTTCTCCGGTCCTGAGGACAGTGTCTGGCACACAGCAGCTGTCCAAGCATGTGTGGAAGGGACTGAGCCCGTGTGCAAGCACAGTGGGAAAGGAAGAGGCTTGGCACACAAGACTGCTCAACCTGACTCTGCCCACCCTACCCCGAGCAAGGCACACAGGTGCATGGCAGCTGTTTGCTGAGTGCAAAGCAAGGGCAGAGTGAGGACCAGTACCTTCTCCAGATGCACCGTCACCACCTTGCCATCCTCAATGAGCCACGAGCTCTCCTCCACTTTCACTTCATTGTAGAGTTCTCCATCAATCACCGGGGGCTGTCCTTTGAGGCCCACCCGGAGGTGCCGCCGCTGGATGTCCACCACCACGTCCTTCCCCTTCAGCCGGAAGCTGACTCGGAAGGGCACTGCCAGATCTAGTTCCGACAGGGTCTGGGTCCAGCGGTAGTTGGGCAGGTCAGCCCCATTGCCTAGGTTGGGCTTCAGCTTTCCTTTGTCCTCCTCTTCCTCTTCCTCAGCATCCTGTTCACAGTCAGGGGTGCTCAATGACTTACCTGACAGACCAGCGCCCACCAGGCCAGGCCCAGAACTGGACATAACAGCCACAAGAAAACAGACAGACCTAAGCTCGACAAACCTATACACCCTGGGCTGCTGGGAACCAAAGGTAAAACAGGTCCTCACCTCTGCCAAAAGGCTCACACTACACCACATGACAGAGGCCTGTAGCTGGCCCCTGCCCCTCAGCCCTTCATGGTGTCCTGACTGACTCATGACCATTCTAAGAAATATTTTAGGTATATATTTTGCTTACGTGTATGTACCTGCACCATGGGAACGCCTGGTACCCACAGAGTGCAGAAGAGGGCATCAGACACCCAGAACTGAAGTTAGAGATGGCTGTGTGCCACCACTGGGTGCTGAGACCAAACCTGGGTCTTTTGCAAAACCAACAAATGCTTCTGACCACTGAGCCATCTTTTCAGCCCACTTGTGGGTTTTCTTGTCCCAGGATTAAGGCCAGTAGGGTTATCAAAATTTTATAACTTATTAGACAGAGTCAGGGCTGGAGAGACTACTCTTCCAGAGGACCCAGGCTCAAATCCCAGCACCCACATGGCAGCTCACAACTGTTTGTAACTCCAAGACCTGACACTCTCACACAGACATACATGCAGACAAAACACCAATGTACATTTAAAAAAAGACAACCAGACATGGTGGTTCATGCCTTTAACACTAGCACTTGGGAGGCAGAGGCAGGTGGATCTCTCACGAAGCCAGCCTGGTCTACAGACTGAGTTCCAGTTCAGTCAGGGCTACACAGAGAAACCCTGTCTGTGGGGTATGGGTATGGAGATGGATGGGGACAGAGTCTCTTACGTAGGCCTGGTTAGCCTGGAACTCAAGAGAGCTGCCTGCCTCTCCTTCCTGAGTGCTGGCATTACTTTACCTTCTTTTGCGATGGGTTCTCACGATACAGCACAGATTTACATCCATCTGCCTCAGGCCCCAAGTGTTGAGATTACCAGTGTGGGCAAGCACACTGGCTCTGTTCTGGTTTTTCTATGTCTTTGGGGTGGGAAGTATGGAAGTGTGAAGGCTCCCCAAGGGTGAAGGGGGAATCCTGTGGAAAGGACAAAACTGGCAGGCAGGCCCCTGCTGGTCCACCGTACCTGCTTCCCGGGTGTGTCGAGGCTGCCGTTCTTGAGCTGGCCCTCGTGATTCTCTGCATCCTTTTTCTGTGGCAAAGGGCACACAGTTGGAACAAAGCCCTGCTTCCCAGGCCACTGCCCTCAGGGGTACGGTGGAGGGAAAGGAGGGAAGCCCGGCTCACCTGGTCGATCTCCAGCTGCAGCCTCTCTGCCTCCTCATCAGTCAGCTCCTTGATCTGTGGCCCCGGGCTCTCTGCCTTGGCCTCCTTGGCCAGCCTGGCTGCCCGCTCTGCCTTCTCCCGGCGCTCGGTCTCCTGCCGAGCTCGCTTCTCTCTCCGGCCCTTCTGTGCCAACTGGTTGTGGTGGTTAAAAGTCTGTGTGATAAGCTAAGGAGAGCAGCAAAGCATCAGAGCAGGGGACAGTGGCTACCCCTGCCTTACACCCGCTGTTGGGTACTACAGCTGCACATTGGTGGGGACAGTGCTTGTAGCAGCTTTGTTATAAGCAGAACTCAAGCTCAGCCCTTCTGGGAAGCCTTCCATGAGCACCCAGGCGATACTTCCTGTCCCCGACTGGCTCTCTTCCTGCCTCTGTCCATCTAGGGCATGTAGCTATACAGATGGTGGTGCTCAAAGGCACCCAGAATCAGCAGGTTAGACTTCTGATTTCAAGTCCTTTCATGTCCACTGAACAAGCCTCCCATGATGCTTCAACCCCAGCCCTGTAGATGGCCTTCTGCCACCCAATGCTGACCCACAGCACCTGTCCCAGGTGTGGACCATGACCCTGAGTCATCCCTGTCTCTCTAGATGGAGCCTTGGCACATGCTGTTCTCACCTGCTTGAGACCTTTGCTTTACTCACTGGCCATGCCCCAGGGCCAGCTCAAATGTCTCTTGAGTTTTGCCTTCCACCTGCTCTGAACAGACTTAGAAAATACAACTCTGTGGCCACCCACACTGAATACACAGTGCACACCTCCACCACCTCCACCCCCATCTCCCAGGGCAGCCACCACATGACCAAGGCTCACCAAACCATCTTCTAAGCACCTCTGCACCTAACCTGGAGGGTGAGCACAGTCACAGAAGTCACCTGAGATTCTGCCAAATGCCCCACACTCTCATTCTTCTGTGACCCTTCCTCCCCTCACTCCCAGGTCCCAGCCCTATGCCACCCAAAGAAGCTTCAGATTGCAAGGGAAAAAAAAAAAAAAAAACCACCCAAAGTGACAGCAATATGAATAACAATGGAGCTGGGTGGTGGCGCATGCCCTTAATCCCAGCAGTTCCACGCCAGCCTGGTCTACAAAGTAAGTTCCAGGACAGCCGAGGCTACACAGAGAGACCCTGTGTCAAAAAAAAAAAAAAAAAAGTCAAGTACCAATGGGAGTGAGAGGAATAAGGCACACAGAGGCCATGCTGCTGTGGAGAGAGACAACAGGTCATGAAGCTGCTCTGCCACAGGGACTTGTCCCCAGCTTCTAGCCATGGGGACCTTGAACTCAAGCCATTTGACAATCAGTGGCCAACGAGGGGCAGGAACAGGGACCTCCCTCTTCCAGTCCCATAAATCATGTCACAACCCTCTTGTCCTATTACTTCCTAGGCACTAGGGTTAAAAGAGGGCAGAGATAAGCCAGCAGGCAAAGTCTAGGCCTCTTCCCAATGCCCTCCCACCAAAGAACTCCTCAGCGGTGGCCTAAGCGGAAGCTGTGTAGGTCATGGAGCCGAGTGGCAGTCAATGACACACTGTCAGGATCCACGGGCATTCTGTGCCTGGTGGGTGAACACGGGGGTTTTCTTTACTGAGCTGACAGGACAAGAATGGTTCCACTAGGCTGGCACAGCAGACTGCACAGCCACAGAAACCCAGCCCACACTGACCACACTCAGGGCAGTGGACAAGAGGAGACTCCAAATGATCAGGGACACTCAGGAAGGGGGCCCTGCTGATTCTGTCTTCTGGCCCCCACCTACCAATCTCTCTCCCTTTCCCAGCCTGGGTTAGAGTGGCATACATGGCCCCAGGAGACGCCTAGAGCTGGGATGGGGGAGACACAGTCGGCAGGTCCTCACCTAAGTAACAGACAGAGCCAGCCTGGCATCTTTCCACCCTTACCCACCCCACAAGCCAGTACCCCAGCATCCTTCACCTTTCTCCTCCTCAGAAACTCCTCATTTTGAGAGATTAACAATGGTTATCCAAGCCGGGCGTGGTGGCGCACGCCTTTAATCCCAGCACTCGGGAGGCAGAGGCAGGCGGATCGCTGTGAGTTCGAGGCCAGCCCTGGTCTACAAAGTGAGTCCAGGATGGCCAAGGCTACACAGAGAGACCCTGTCTCGAAAAACCAAAAAAAAAAAAAAAAAAAAAAAAAAAACAATGGTTATCCAAGTGAGCAAGGCCAGACCCAATCTATGACACCACCTAGCGCCAGTCTTAAGGCCCCGGCTGTTTCCTCTCCTTCCAGAAGCAGCCTCACACAGAACGGCCCACTACTCCCCGGCCTGCAGCCTATGATACCCAGTCTCTGCCCAGGTCCTGCTTGGCCAGCCCCTTGCTGACTTTGACTTCCTCTTTCTTCAGCCCTCAAGGTCAGACCTCTATGCATCACAGTGATGCTCACCAAACCCAACTGGAGCGCGTGCGAGAGAGAGAGAGAGAGAGAGAGAGAGAGAGAGAGAGAGAGAGAGAGAGAGAGAGAGAGAGAGTGTGTGTGTGTGTGTGTGTGTGTATGTGTGTGTGTGTGTGTGTGTGTGTGTGTGTGTTTTATGCTGGAATAGACTCGTCTTTAATCCCAGGAGACAGAGACAAGCAGATCTCTGAGAGCAAGGCCAGCCTGGTACAGAGCAAGTTTCAGGTAAAGAAAAGCTTTAATCCCAGTACTCAGAAGACAGGCACACAGGTCTCTGAATTCTTGTCAGTGCTGTTCAGGCAGAGTGAGTGGGAGGCAGTGTAGTGGAGTTGAGTTTGTGAAATTCAGAGGCAGTTTTCACCGGGAGAGTTTTCAGAGAAAGGCTGAAGAGAGAACAAGCTAGACACGGAGCTGAATGCAGAATAATTTTACAAACCATTTCTTACCTAGCTGCTAACGAGGAAGTGTATCTGGCCAAATGGTTGGGGAACTTAAACAGCCAGGCATAGCGGCTCACTCCTGTAACTCTGGCACTCACAAAGCAGAGGCAGGAGATCACAGGCTAGTTGTGCCCCACATATTGAGACCCTGACTGTGGGTGGGAGTGGGGATACACCTCAACACATAATAACAACAAAGAACTCAGTATCCCTAACCAATATCCAAAGGCAAACAGGAGGGCCACTAAGCTAGGGAGAGGAAGTCAGGGAAGCAATGAGATGGAGCGGACAGCAGTGTGTTTACATGGGGCCTGATGCTGCGGCTGCTCCCAGCCTCATAAAGTATCAAAGCCAAGCTGGCCCGTGTCCTTTAACACAGATTTCCCTCTTGACTGGCTTGTAACCTCCTGATACACATTTGCTCAAGCCCATGAGTTTTGTTGTTGTTTTTAAAGATTTATTTATTATGTATACAGCGTTTCTCCTGCATGTACACCTGCAGGCCAGAAGAGGGTGTCAGATCACATTATAGATGGTTTGAGCCACTATGTGGTTGCTGGGAATTGAACTCAGGACCTCTGGAAGAGCAGCAGCCAGTGCTCTTAACCTCTGAGCCATCTCTCCAGCTCCAAGTGGGAGAAACCCACCTCATGGGTCACCTTGGAGACTCCCTAGTAATTACTGTTTAATGACATCACCGTTCTTTCCTTCCTTTGTAGCCACTTCTCTCACTATTTGGTTCTGTGCAGAGGCTATGCAGGTAGAGGCCTCACTCTGCTTTCAGCATAGCCTCTGTACAGGCATGACCAACAGCTGATGTGTCAGATAGAAACCACTGAATGTTTTTACTTCCAGACTACATAACAGTCTGGGGAGAAAAATTAGCAAAACAAGCCTGGAAGCCCACCTGCCAGCACCCCAGGAATCTACTGAGCAAAGAAACACTAGTGCCATCAGGGTACAGGAGCTGCAGCAAGAGACTAAGTCTGTGTCCCACGTTCTTGACACACTCAGCTCCTAAGTCTGCGGTATTTCCAGACTGGCAGTACATCTTAGGGTGGACTGAAGCCATGGCTGTCAGAACCCTGTGTCATGGCTCAGGGCAGGCTGGCTGCTGGAAGACTCCTCAGGAGCTGAGGGCCGGATCAGCAGAGAAAAGCCGCAGGCGGAGGTGCTGAACAGCCAAGGACATAGTAGTTAATCATGCTCGCACAATGAAACCTCCATGAGAACCAGGCATGGTAGTGCACGTCTTTAATGCCAGCACTCAGGAGGCAGAGAAAGAAAAAAAGAAAGAAAGAAAGAAAAGAAAGAAAACTCCATGAAACTCCCTACAGGATGGAATCTAGACCATTCCTAGCTGCTGAACATGGAGATCCTGGGAAGAAAGCACAAGTCCAGAGAGGAGATGAGAACACCACACCCTCACACCGTGTGTGTGTGTGTGTGTGTGTGTGTGTGTGTGTGTGTGTGTGTGTGTGTGTGTGTGTGTGTGTAAAGCAGATTGCACAAGCCAGGCTGGTCTCAAACCCTCCTGCCTCTGCCTCATGAGTGCCTCCAAGTATGTAGAACTGGAAGGAGAGGACAGGAAGCACCCCACACGCTCTGGTCCGTCTCACGGGCTCTCAGCAAACCAGTCTGGGTGTGTGCTGGACGTGAGCAGGGAAGAACAGGCTTTTTATTTTAAGGTCTCTCGTGCCATTCAGGAGGCAGAGGCAGGCGGAGCCTGTGAGGTGGAGGCTGGCCTGGAGAGCAGGGGCTGCTCAAGCAGACTCTCTCAAAAGCAAAATCAAAACAAAACATGAAAACCCTTTAATCCCAGCACTCAGAAGGCAGAGGCAGGTAGATTTCTGTGAGTTCAAGGCCAGCCTGGTCTACAGAGTAAGTTTCAGGACAGCCAGGGTTGTACAGAGAAACCGTGTTTCAAGGACAAAATAAACAAACTCACCTTAATTATGTGGATATCTCTGTGCTGGTGTGCAAATCTGAGTACAAGTGGCCAGGAAGGCACTGGATCCTCTAAAGCTGGTTACAGGCAGCTGTGAGCTACCTCCGGTGATGCTGGGAAAGTCCGCTTCCGCCCTACCTCTTACACAGTGCCTTCTCCTCAGGCCCCTCCACCCTCTGTCATTTTGAATAACATTATGAGGGACACAGGTGTGTGCAAGCAAGTCCTCCAAATCTTGCCCAGAACAGAACTGCTGGGTCTGGTAATTTCTATTTTTGTACTTGAGGAGCTGCTGGGTGTTTTCCACAGCACAGACCGTCTGATAGTCCTGCCCACTGTGCCCAGCAAGTCCAACTTGTGCACATCTTTGTCAACACTTAATTGCTGTTGCTATTGTGTCTTTTTTAAGTGTGCTGGGCTGGTCTCAAACATGCAGGCTTAAGCCACAGTCCTGCCTCAGCCTCCACAGTAAGTGTGTGTGCAGGGCACACTGCTTTTCCTGTGTTTTTGATGGGAACCATCTTAATTAGTTTGAGGTAGAAGCTCATTTTGACATGGGAAAAAGGGGTAGTAGAGTTATCTGACACAGGATCTAGTGATGCAGCCCAGGTTGACTATTTAGCCAAGGATAACCCTTAACTCCCAATCCTGTGCCATCTCCTCCAAAGTGCTGAGATTACAGGCCTGAGTCACTGTGCTTGTAATTTTTTAACTTTTGCTCTTTTTTTGAGATAGGGGTCTCATTCCATAGCTCAAGGTGTCCTCAAAATCACTGCTAGGATTACAGGCGTGCATCACCATGCCTGATTTTTGTTTTTGTTTTTGCCATGCCTGGTTTTACACTTGAAGCTGTAATGTCTGTCCACTCCTCCCAGCCAGACAACGGGTAAGAGCCTTGTGGGGGTGAAGGGTGGGTCAGAGAGAAGGCAAGCCCACAGCACACTGGTCTCCACGCAACTTCCCCTACAACTCAGCTCAAGACTGCAGAGTGTAAACACCCATCCATAAAGTGGGGGTGGCTGACACCACTAAACTGCTCAGGAACCACAAGAAATTCCTGGGCAAAGGATAGAGCCAGAAGGGGGAGTGCCTCAGTGACATTCCCTTCCCCAGACCCACCCAAGGAAAGGGGGTCCCCAGCACTCACCTTCTCTGCCATCCCCTCTTCTCCTCCAATGAAAAAGTCTGTTTTGCGTCGAAGGAAGCTGAAGAAGGTATTCACAAGCTGAAAGACAGAGGCGGCGGCTGAGGGCCTAGGGCTCAGGACAGGGGTCTGCACTGCACACACTTCCTAGTTCAGGAGAGAATTTGAGCTTGGGCATTTCACTTCTCACCCTCCCGCTAAAGAGGGAGGCCCTGTAGTCCCTTCAGCCAGAACCTTCCACCTGAAAGAAAAACCACTCACTTCTTGTGTGTGTGTGTGTGTGTGTGTGTGTGGTGCTGGACCCACCAGACACACCCCCTCTGCACCGGGATCTGAAATGCCTAGACCAGACCTTCCTCTCTAGACAGGAAAGCCACTCAAAGGGCTGTGAGGTGGCTCAGTGGGAAGGGCCCTTATTGTACAAGTCTGACAGCTGAGTTCAACTGCCCAGAACGACAGTGTGAGAAAAGAAACAGCAGCCAGGCGTGGTGGCACACGCCTTTAATCCCAGCCTGGTCTCAAAAGCAAGTCCAGGACAGCCAGGACTGTTACACTGAGAAACCCCGTCTTGAAAAACCTCAGATACAGTGGCACACACCTTTAATCCCAGCCTTTGGAAGGCAGGTGGGATCTGAGTTCAAGGCCAGCTTGGTCTAGAATTTGAATACGGAGAATTCTAGGTTGACAAAGGATAGTGAAGCCTTGCCACAACAAAAATGTGTGGCAGATGTCCATAATCCCAGCTAACACAAGAAGAGAGTTCAAGGCCAGCCTTAGTTATGTGGCAAATTTCAGGCATCCTAAGTTATATGAGATCAGGCCCCCACCAAACCAAACGAACAAGGAGCATATTGAGATGACTCAATAGCACTTAGCAACATTCTTTCCCAGAATCCACATGGAAGGAAGAAACCAACTTTCAAGTTGTCCTCTGACCCCCAAAGGCACATAATAGCACACGAACACACATACCCTACACAAAATACAAACCACCGCCACCCGACGCCCGGCCAGGGGCTGGAGGTGCAGTTCCGCTGGTAGAGGGCTTACCTAGCATGCTTGAAGCCATGGTCTCCCAGCAATCATAAAACCAAGCACAATGAGGAATGCTTGTAAGCCTCCCACTTGAAAGCAAGGGAACTGGGAGGCCAGCATGGGGCACATGAGACTTCATCTCATAGTAGTGACAATCCTGGTTAAGTAGCAGCACTCAGAAGGACTGATGGACCAGGGGTTAAGCAGGTGACCCTGTCTTCCACAAAGGAAGGCGAGCAGGAGATGTGCTCCGCATCTGCCAACGATGTTCCTAACTTTGTAACCTTGATCCTCAGACCTCCTACGGAGCAGATGGAGCAGTGAGCAGCCAGTGACAAGGGTGAGCCTCTTAAGCAGTAAGTCTCAGAGGCTGAAAACATTCTAGGCCTAGATGAGCAGGCAGAAGCAATAAGCCTCCAAGACAACAACTGAAGTAGGCGAATAAAAGTTCCTTTTACACTTCCCACTTACATTTTAAACTCCCCCTCGCCTCGCCCCCCTGAGTCAGGGCTTCTCTGTGTAGCCTTGGTTGGTTTGGACTCACTTTGTAGACCAGGCACAGTGACACAGCTGCCTCTGCCTCCTGAGTGTTTTTTTTTAAACTGGAAAAACCTGTTTCTAGTTGGGGTGTGGCTAAGCTTTGGCACACACCATTAATCAAAGAGCATTCTGCTTAAATATTGTGAACAGAACTAAATAAAGTCAACCATATGTCAAGAGGTGGAGCAAGTAACCAGTTGACAGGGAGTGAACATAGGATTATTAAGAAAACAGAGGAAGAGGAGTAAGGAGGACAGACAGACGCACGGGATGTAGGAGGGCGGGGCTTTCAGTCTGAGGGAGGTTGTTCAAGTCTGCATTCCTTCTGGGACTTCGGCTGAGGAGGAAGTCGGGGGGGGGGGGGGGGGAGGGGTGGCATTTCTGCTGCTCTGAGGCAGCAGACTTTCACCTCATCTAGCTCCTGAGTCTTTAGTGGTAAAGCTGAACACTTGAGATTTTGTTTAAAGCAACGTTTGACACGCAACAGGTTCCTCTCTGGAGCTGAGCAGGCTTGGATGGTGGGATGCGACCTGCGTTGAGTGCTGCTGCTGGGTGCTGTGGGGTCAGTCAGCTCCCAAAAGCAATATGGCTACAACTGGGAAGACCAAAATATTGAAGAGCATTTTCCAAGGTCTGGAGTCCATGTAAGAGGGCTATGGGCTTACCATGGAAATGGTAAAAACAAGTGTCACACGTGGCAGCTGAGGCAGGAAGCTCAGAGCTCACACCCTCAACCTGCAGCATAAAGCGGAGTGGGAACTAGAACTGGTGTGTGGCTGTGAACCCTAAAGGCCACCCCAATGACATATTTCCTCCAGCAGGACAGCATTTACTAAATTTTTCCAAATACAACTACCAAGTAGAAGGACTGACTTTCTGACTTCAAGCCTGCATGCCTGCCTTCTGTTACATGAACCAATTGAGGATGAAGAAAACCTCTGTAGGGAAGCCTTACGTGACTCAACATCTGAGACACAGGAATGAATGCTTAGACAAAAACATCCAGAGCTGGGCATGGTGGCACACAACTTTAATACCAGCACTTGGGAGGCAGAGGGAGGTGGATCGCTCTAAGTTCAAGGCCAGCCTGGTCTACAAAGGGAGCCCAGGACAGCCAAGATTACAGGCTACACAGAGAAACCCTGTCTCAAACAAAAACAAAAAATAAATTAATTAATTAAAAGGGGGGGGGGGGAGGAAACATTCAGGAGTAAATGTATTTATTTAACAATAACCATTTGGCACCCAATGTAGGGCTCAAACCCTGGGATTAAGAGTCCCAAACTCCAGCCGGGCGTGGTAGCACCCAAGGCAGAGGCAGGTGGATCTCTGTGAGTTCAAAGCCAGCCTTGTCTACAAAGCAGAGTCCAGGACAGCCAAGACTACACAGAGAAACCCTATCTTGGGTCTGGTGGGGGTGGGGGGATGGGTGTTAAAATTTGCCAGGGAACAAATTCAGAATAAATCAATAAGAATGACAGATTACAGCACTAGAGAGACGGCTCAGTAGTTATGAGCACCAGCTGCTCTTCCAGAGGAGCTGGGTTCAATCCCCAGCACCCATGACAGCTTACAAGTGTCTGTAACAGCTTCATGGAGTCCAACACCCTCACACAGACATACATGCAGGCAAAACAACAATGCACATAAAAATAAATTTATAAAAAAATGAAGAATGAGGGCTGGAGAGATGGCTCAGAGGTTAAGATCACTCACTGGCTGCTCATCCAAAGGTCCTGAGTTCAATTCCCAGCAGCCACATGGTGGCTCACGACTATCTGTAATGAGATCTAGTGACCTCTTCTGGAGTGTAAGCACACATGTAGGCAGAACATTGTATACATAATAAATAAATAAATCTTTAAAAAAAAAAGATAGAATACACATTCAAAAACATTTTCTAAATTAAAAAAAAAAAGGGGGGGGGGGTGGAGGGGCTCGGGGAACTAACCAGAACAACTCTCTGAGAATAACTATTTGAAGGAGAGCCAGGTGCAGTGGAGCACACCTGTAATCCCAGCACTCGCAAGACAGAGGCAGGTGGATTGTGGTGAATTTGAGACTAGCCTGGTCTACAGAGAGAGTCCAGGACAGCCAAGGCTACACAGAGAAACTGTCTTGAAAAACCATTAAGAAAAGGAAAGAATCCACAGCCAGGTGGAGGGTCATCCAGCTTCCTGTAGTGTTTTCAGGTGAGTCTGAAGCAGGTCACTTGGAACGAAGTTTGTAGACCTCGAGTGGACTTACTAGATTGTAGTCCTCAAACCCTTCAGAGATCTGCTAACATGGCATTTAAAACATTTAAGTTTCAACAGGGCGTGGTGGCGCACGCCTGTAATCCCAGCACTCAGGGGAGGCAGAGGCAGGCTGACCACTGAGTTCGAGGCCAGCCTGGTCTACAAATTGAGTCCAGGACAGCAAAGGCTACACAGAGAAACCCTGTTTCAAGGGGAAAAAAACAAAATAAAATAAAAAGGTTCCATTTCCTACCATTCCTAACAGTAACCCTGAGGCCTCCAAATAGATGGGGCTGTCTGCAAAGACAACCCCGCCCGCACTGTGGTGACCGCACTGTGCACAAACGGCCCCTTGCTGCCGCCGCCGCCACAAAGTTCTGCGTGAACAGTGGGCACCTTCCGGTTGACTGCTGTGTTCTATCTGGCCAGGATGGCCACTAGGCTGACTAACACCACCCGAAGATCAGCTTCAGACTACAAACTGCTCAAAACATTCAACTTGCTGAGTTCATATGACTGACATGAACAATTTACAGAACTTTAACTCAAAAATACTTAATCTTAAGGCTGCAGAATACAACCAAGCTGGACGCTTTGGAAAGCTTGGCAGAAATAGCTTCTTTAGTATAAACAGTTTTTCTGTGTTAGAGTTAAAATCTTTGCTTTTTACTTAGACAAGAAAGGGAAAATATTTGATCAAATGTGAACCCCAAGATTGTGTTATTTATTGGAAAAAGGGGGAAATATTTCATCAAATATGAACTCCCAAGTGTTTCTAGTTGTGCTATGGCTGAGCCTTAGCACATACCTTTACTTGAAGAGCTTTCTGCTTGAATATTGTGACCAGGACTAAATAAAGTCCACTATAGGTCAAGAAGCAGAAGTAACCAGTAGACAGGAAGTGAAGTGAACATAAGATTATTAAGAAAGCCAGGCGGGGCTGGAGAGATGGCTCAGAGGTTAAAAGCACTGACTGCTCTTCCAGAGGTCATGAGTTCAATTCCCAGCAACCACATGGTGGCTCACAACCATCTATAATGAGATCTGGTGCCCTCCTCTGGCTTGCAGGTATACATGCAGGTAGAGCACTGTATACATAATAATAAATAAATAAATCGTAAAAAAAAAAAAAGAAAGAAAGCCAGGCACACAGGAGGCAGAGGGTGGCGAATCACTGTGAGTTCAAGGCCAGCCTGGTCTACAAAGTGAGTCCAGGACAGCCAAGATAACATAGAGAAACCCTGTTTCAAAAAACCAAAAAAGGAAAAAGAAAACTAAATGAAAACCCATCCCCAGTGACCAGTGGCAGTAACCCGCTCAGGTCAGGGGCGTGGGGTCTAGTTTGGGTCAACCTGCCCCTCCGGTGCTTATAGAATGAAAGATCTGTGAGAACTGCCACACGCAGCTCTTTTCGGTTTGACCATCTGTGCCAGCTGCTCTTTGCGGCTTGTAAACCGCACTGTGTGAACTAGGTCTGGTCACTCAGAATAAGCTATGAGCTATCTGGGGGTTATTATACTTGGGGGTTTCACTGTAACTTGCTATATAGACCAGGCTAGCCTTTGAGATGTAGCAATTCACCTGCCTCTTCCTCCCCTGTACCAAGACTATTCACACACACAATCACATCCAACACTGATTCATGCTTCTGAAATGTTCCTTGTGGGCCAGCAAGATGGCTCCCTGGGTAAAAGTGACTGCTGCAAAAGCCTGCCAACTGTATCCTTAGAACCCACACACAGGATGGGTGTGGTGGCGCACATGCTTAATCCCAGCACTCGGGAGGCAGAGTCAGGTGGATCACTGAGTTCGAGGCCAGCCTGGTCTACAAAGCGAGTCCAGGACAGCCAAGGCTACACAGAGAAACCCTGTCTCAAAACAAAACAAAACAAAAAAAGAAATGTTTTTGTTTTTCTTTTTCCAAGACAGGGTTTCTCTGTGTAACCTTGGCTGCCCTGGAACTCTCTCTGTAGACCAGGCTGGCCTCGAACTCAAAAGATCTACCAGCTTCTGCCTCCCAAGTGCTATAAATTAAAGGCACACCGGTGCCAAATAATACTTTTTTGGTTTTTTTTGGTTTGGTTTGGTGGTTTTTTTTGTTTTGTTTTTCGAGACAGGGTTTCTCTGTGTAGCCCTGGCTGTCCTCGAAACTATCTTTGTAGATCAGGCTGTCCTCAAAATCACAGAGATCCACCTGCCTCTGCCTCCCAGAGTAAATAATACATTTTTAAAGCAAGAAGTTTTCTGTGTATATAAGTAACTCCCCGAAGGTAAGACCTGGTCTCTGTCCGTGTCTGCATACCCAGGATTACGTGGCTGGTACAAGATAATGAGAAACCCTTGATGAACAAGCCTTTATTTCTATGAACTTGGGGCTTTCCCTTGAAGGTGCTACTCTAAAATTCAAGAAAACTAGGAGCCAAGTAGCGTGGCCCACATCCAAACCTCAGAACATGGAAGACAGAGGCAGGAGGTATTGGAAGTCACTTTGGTCTATATAGCCAGTTCAGGACGTGCCAAGGCTACACAGCAAGACCCTGACTAAAAAAAACAAAAGGAAAAACCAAGTACTGCTACTCCTAAGTTTCACTTGACAGACAACTGAGGCTAAACCAGGCAGAAAGCGTAACCTAGAAGGCAAAAAAAAAAAAAAAAAAAAAAAAAAAGAAAGAAAGAAAAAAAGTCTACAGGTCTCCAGTTCACTTCCCCAGTATACTTTCAAGTATAAAGGGGCCACGTGTTAACCTCCCACCCCCCCCAACCCCCGCTGTAACTACACTACGCAGTGTCGATATGTAGGCTCCACTCTGGGTAAGATGCAAATCACTTCTAGGACAGTTGGTCCAGCGATACTCTGGAGAGAGAGTAACCATTAAAATGCACGCAGGAGCACCCGTGGAGCGCAGAGTGGATGCGGAAGCTCTGGGGTCACTCTGGGTCAACGAAATTATTCTTGGGGGGCTAGGGAGTAAGACTTCGCCCTGGGAGGAGGACCGGAAGCTGGGGCGCGGGGGGAACAATCTGCGGGGCACCGGGGACCTGCGCGACCGGGGGTGAGGGGGGGGGGGTCTCGGCCGTCCACGGCGGAGAAGGTGCTGGGGCGCGGGGCCACGCCGTTTACCTCCTGCACGCCGCCCTCGTGCTGCTGCGCCATGGCCAGCAGCATTCCATCGAAGCGCTCCTCTTCTTGCTCCCCTCCCATCGCGCTAGGTTCCAAGCTCCGCACTCCCGCTCAGCGACGCCCGCGCTCAGTTCGGCACGGCTCGCGTCCGGCCCAACGGTTCCCCTCGCTAGCCTTCCGCAGCGGAGCCGGAAACACGCACCACCGGCCCGGCCGCCCGGGTCCGCCCTTCCCTGCTCTCGTCCCGCCTCCCCGCCCATCGGTGGCCATTGAGCTCCCGGAACACAGCCCGCTTCACCGGTCATTGGCTAACCCGAGGAGCAAATCAACAGGCGCGGCCGTAAAGCGGTGGGCGGGGCTTGAGGCCGCAGAGTTTGGCTTGAGTTGCTATGGTCACCGGATACCTCCCTGGGTGCCTTCTAGAAAGCTCTGAACTCACTTTTTGTTGTTGTTGTTGTTGTTTTTTTTTTTTTTGGTTTTTCGAGTGAACTCACTTCTTGATAGGGCTGGAAGATAAAAGAGAAATTTTGGTCAAGTGGGTACCTTCAACTGCCTCTTCCTACAAGCGGCAGTTGAGACCCAGGAAGAAATCACTCACCAGAAGGGACAGCCTGCTCCTTCATACTAGGCCAGGCTTTAAGAAAAGAGCACAAGGGCTGGAGAAATGGCTCAGAGATTAAGAGCACTGGCTGCTCTTCTAAAGGTCCTGAGTTCAATTCCCAGCAACCACATAGTGGCTCACAACCATCTATAAGGGGATCTGATGCCCTCTTCTGACCTGCAGGCGAAATGCTGTATACATAACAAACAAGTAAATCTTTTTTTGTTTGGTTGTTTTTTGCTTTTGGAGACAGGGTCTCTCTGTGTTAGCCTTGTCTGTCCTGGACTCACAGCGATCCGTCCGCTGGTGGCGCACGCCTTTAATCCCAGCACTCAGGAGGCAGAGGCAGGCGGATCGATGTGAGTTCGAGGCCAGCCTGGTCTACAAAGTGAGTCCAGGACAGCCAAGGCTACACAGAGAAACCCTGTCTTGAAAAAAAAAAAAAAAAAAACCCAGCTGTAGGCAAGCCCGTAGGGTATTTTCCTAATTAGTGATTGCTGGGGGAGGGCCCAGCCCAGTGTAGGTAATGCCACCCCTAGGCTAGTACTCTAGCAGGCTGAGAGGAGTAAGCCCTAAGCAGCATTCCTCAGTGGGCTCTGTAGCAGCTCTTGCCCTGTTTGAGTTGCTGTCCTGACTTCCTTCAATGACAGACTACAATGTGGAAATGTAAACCAAATAAACTTTTTCCTTCCCAACATGATTTTGGTTTTGTGTTTTGGTTTTTGTTTGTTTGTTTTGTTTTGTTTTTGTTTTTCGAGACAGGGTTTCTCTGTGTAGCCTTGGCTGTCCTGGGCCCCAATTTGGTTTTGATTGTGGCATTTTTGTGACAACAATAGAAACCCTAAGAAGTGCAAGATGGGCCGGGCGTGGTGGCACACGCCTTTAATCCCAGCACTCAGGAGGCAGAGGCTGGTGGATTGCTGTGAGTTCGAGGCCAGCCTGGTCTACAGAGTGAGTCCAGGACAGCCAAGGCTACACAGAGAAACCCTGTCTCAAAAAAAACAAAAAAAAAAAAAAAAAGAAGAAGTGCAAGACGGCCTGGACTTCTCCAAGCAAATGGCGCTAAGCAGACTCTGGGCTACAGCGATCCCAGCCGCAGCCCTTTCTCACCCTCCAGGGATCCCACAGATGACACCTGGCCTTAAGGTCACACCCAGGCACAGGAACTGCAGCTCCCCACAGTAAGAGGGACCTAGCTTCTAGCCTGGTGGAGGGCTTCCTCCTTCTCAGCTTCCTCTTCCAGAATGAGTGCTAGCCCCCAGAAACCCCCTCAGTGCACAGGGGGGATGGCATGGGGGAGGAGGCAGGGGAAAAGAGGTGTGCTGAGAGCCCCACAGACAATGAGGAAAAGCACTGTCAAAGCAGAGTGAAACTTTCCATGAAGCTTAAAAGTAAGAAAATTAACTGGGCAGTAGTGGTGCACGCCTTTAATTCCAACACTCAGGAGACAGAGACAGGTGGATCTCTAAGTGCGGGGCTAGCCAGGTCTACAGAGTGAGTCCAGGACAGCCAAGGCTATACACAGAAACACTGTCTCAAAAAACAAAAACAAACAAACAAAATGTACTGTATTTTCCAGCAATTAAGACAATTGAGCATATAAGACAACCCCCAAGGTTTTTGGTTTGGTTTGGTTTGGTTTGGTTTTTTGAGACAGGGTCTCTCTGTGTAGCCTTGGCTGTCCTAGACTCACTTTGTAGACCAGGCTGGCCTCAAACTCACAGCAATCTTCTGCCTCTGTCTCCCGAGTGCTGGGATTAAAGGCGTGCGCCACCACGCCCAGCCTCCCAACTTTTCTAGTTAAAATATTGTTTGGAATATACTCACCAATAAGACTACCCCTCTTCCAACTCACACCCTGTGCAGCACACTGGGGCATGTTTCTATTTGCAGGCAGGGAACAGATAGCCAGGCACTCCATTAAATGCCAGCAGACAGCCAGTGCCAGCCTACACTTCTCCTTAAAGGCACAGTCCACACTCAACCTGACAATGTGCAGCCCTCCAGGTCAAATGGGTGGGTTCTGGTGGAAAGCAACTCCATGCTCACATCCTCCTCCTCGAGGTACAGAAAGATGTGTGCAGCTTGTTCCTCTCTGCTTCCTACTCCCCATGCAGAGCGGGGACTTGGCTGTGGCACCCCCTACTGTATGTACCAGACATATGAAGCAAGGGGAAGCAAGCTGCAGGTAAGTACCCAACCTATAAGACAACCCCTGACTTTGGCACAGATTTTCTGGGGTTAAAAAGTTGGCTATATTGGCCGGGCAATGGTGGCGCACACCTTTAATCCCAGCACTCGGGAGGCAGAGGCAGGCGGATCGCTGTGAGTTCAAAGCCAGCTTGGTCTACAAATCTAGCCCAGCAGAGCCAAGGCTACACAAAGAAACCCTGTCTTGAAAAAACAAAACCAAGAAGCCGGGCGTGGTGGCGCACGCCTTTAATCCCAGCACTCGAGAGGCAGAGGCAGGCGGATTGCTGTGAGTTCGAGGCCAGCCTGGTCTACAGAGTGAGTCCAGGATAGCCAATCCTACACAGAGAAACCCTGTCTCCAAAATTTAAAAAAGAAAAAACAAAACCAAAACAAAATAAAAAACAATACAAAAAGGTCAGCTTATACACCGGAAAAGACAGTATGTGTTTTGCCTGCATAGATGCCTATGCACCATAAATGTGCAGTGCCTGCAGAGGCCAGAAGAGGGCGCTGGATCCCCTGGAACGGAAGTTAGAGACGGTTGGGTGTGACCTGCCATGTGGGTGATGAGAACAGAAACCCTGGTCCTCTGCAAGAGTATCAAGTGTTGTAACTGCTGAGCCATCTCTTCAAGCCCCAACATTCATCTCTTTCCTATATGGACTAAAGAAACAGAGCCAGACTTGGTGGCCCACGCCTTTAATCCCAGCACTTGGGAGGCAGAGGCAGGCAGATCTCTGTGAGTTCGAGGCCAGCCTGGTCTACAAAGCCAGTCCAGGACAGCCAAGGCTACACAGAGAAACCCTGTCTCAAAAAACCAAAAAACAACAACAAACTAATACTGTGGCTATCTTAGTCTTCAACCCCATCAGAGACTCCAGAAGGAAATACTATCTAATATGAAGGAAGTGCAGACAAGCAATTTCTAAAAGTGTTGCCAGGACAGAGAGCTAGCTGACTGGACAGTCACAGGTTCCTCTCCATCGTCAGGGCATCCAGTCTTCAGCCCACTGGCCCAAAACCATCTGACAGACTGCTCTGAAGCAGGAATCCTGAAGGACTGGCCCACCTGGTCTCTGCAAGGCTGGACAGCCAATTTCGCAGTATCAAGCTTGATCATAGTGGACGGTCAGTCTGTCGTCAGCAGTAGAGATAAGCACAGTTCATAATTAGACTAGAGGTGCTACCAGGAGCAGATGTGTCTCTCTGTCATAAAATCTTTTTTTTTAATTAAATGCCATTTTCTGTGGATCTCTGAAGTGTTTGAAGAGCATCTATTTATTCCTTCCCTTCCATCCATTATCTGTTCCTTTTGATAACATATACAATAAGCTACATAAGGCTTGTTCTGCAATTAAGTAATTTAGTATCTAATAAGATTTATAGGTGACTAACTACCAACATTTATCTCTGACCATCCTGAACAGGTTATAACAGTTAGCGTTCATAAGACTACAACTGTGCATCACCTTTTCAAATGAGTTGCACATGCATAATACATTAAGTAAATTTTGAACCAAATGATCTTAAGTTTCAACCACCATACAATATACAATACATAAAACAAAAGTTGAATAAAATAGTCTTAAATTTTCATCAATCTACAATGCCAATGTAAAATATTTGAGGCTAGTAGATTCAATAATCTACTTTTTATTCTATAAATCTATCTCCTTCTCTTATATCCTTCCCTTTTTTCCAGAAAGAAGCCATAACTTAAAAAAAAAAAAAAAAGAAGAAGCCATAACTTTATTAGTGATAGAAACAGTACAAATTTCAAACCAAGCTGCAGCTCCACTTTTCAAACACCAAATTGAGGGAGGGATTGTCTTGCTGTCAAATAGTTACATCGTTAATTCCATAATAGCATTTACAATATCATTGTTTTGGACATATATATATATATATATATCTCCTCTGAGAGTCTCTACTAGGATGTTTTCAGCTGGCGACATCCAAGCTCCCCCACGAAGTGGTTAAACTTCTAAGTGGAAAACCATCCTGCTCTCTCCCAAGTCTGTTTCCCCATCCCACACTTTGGATCAACAGAAAAACATGTTTATCTCCCCTACAACACAGAGGCCTGGCTGTCCTGGACTCTCTTTGTAAACCAGGCTGGCCTTGAACTCACACGAGATCTACCTGCCTCTGTCTCCAGGGTGCTGGGACTAAAGGCGTGCGCCACCACCCACAGCCCATATAAATGTCTTTAATCTGGCACAGTGGCACATGCCATTAATCACAGCACTTAGGAGGCAGAGGTGGGTGGATTCTATGAGTTCAAGGTTGCCTTTTTAATTTTTTTATTTTGGTGTTTGTTTGGTTTTTCTTTTTCCAGACAGGGTTTCTTTGTGTAGTCTTGGCTGTCCTGGACTCACTTTGTAGACCAGGCTGGCCTCGAACTCACAGAGATCCACCTGCCTCTGCCTCCCGAGTGCTGGGACTATAGTTGCCTGCCACCACACCAGGCGCTCAAGGCCATCTTAATCTACACAGTTCTAGGACAGACATGGTGTCTTACATAGGGCTACAATTAATATGATGAAACACTACCACCAAAAGCAAGCTGGGGAGGAAAGGCTTATTCGGATTACACTTCCAGACCGATATTTACCTTCAAAGGAAATCAGGACAAGAACTCACACAGAAAGCAGGTGGTGATGGTGCACACCAGCACTTGGGAGGCAGAAGCAGGTGGATCTCTGTGAGTTCAAGGCCAGCCTGGTCTACAAAGTGAGTCTAGGACAGCCAGGGCTGTTACAGGGAGAAATCCTGTCTCAAAAAAACTAAAAATTGTAAGCATAATCATAATAACTTTGTAAAAAAAAAAAGGGGGGGGGAGAGTGAGAGAGGTGGATCAGCAGATAAAGAGCATTCTCATGGACAAGCCTGGCCATCTGAGTTTGAACCCTGAAACCCACATAAAGGTAGAAGGTAGAACTACACACACAAGCCAGGCGTGGTGGCGCATGCCTTTAATCCCAGCATTCGGGAGGCAGAGGCACGTGGATCTCTGTGAGTTCGAGGCCAGCCTGGTCTACATAGTGAGTCCAGGACAGCCAAAGCTACACAGAGAAACCCTGTCTCAAAAAACCAAAATAGAAAACAAAAGAAAACAAAACAAAAGAACTACAGAGAGAGAGAGAGAGAGAGAGAGAGAGAGAGAGAGATTTTTGTAATTGGTTATTATATCCAGTAAGTTAACTTTGCAGCAGTGATGGTGTTCACCTTTAATCCCAGCACTCGAGAGGCAGAGGCAGGCGGATCTCTGTGACTTTGAGGCCAGCCTGGTCTGCAAAGAGAGTCCAGGACAGCTAAGGCTATACAGAGAAACCCTGTCTCGAAGTGGGGGAAAAAAGACAGCAGCAGCGGGCTCTAACAAACAGGTGTGATAGCTCAGATTTGTAATCCTAGCACCTGGGAGGCTAAGGCAACACAGTGCAAATTCAAGGCTAATCTGAGCTAGAGAGTAAGAAATCAGCACAAAACAAGCAACAATAAGAGGAGAAAGGAAGCAGCAGCATCCTTCATGTGACAGTCCTAGGGAGCAGGGGAGACCTCAATGGAGTCTCCAGGACCACTCTGAGAACTACCCCACCCAGCTCTGTTGGTGTCTCTTCATTTGTGTTCGTTTTCTCAGTGTGACTCTTCCTGATGGACCAAAGTAACTTCAGTTCGCTTAACATTTTCATTTCTGTATTTGGGTGCCCTACTCTTGAACTCCGGATCTAGGAAACCCACAAAGATACACTTGGCACAAAGATATAGGATTGCCAATTAGCTGGAAAATTTTTAAAAAGTACTAAAAGATCAGACGCTCCCCTGGATTTCTCAAGAGTTACTCCTTAGAAGTTAATCATTGGTGGGTTGATACCGGACGAATGTCAATTAGTTCAAGAAACAATCAGTAAGATGCTTGCCAAACTGGAAACCCACTTACTTGCTTACTACAATCTATAAAAAGTTCTTTCCCACTTGTACTCGGGACTCACACCTGATCCGCTGTGTCGGTGATAGTGTGGGTCCCAGCTTAAGCTGAACAGTCAATAAACGAGACCCTTGTGTGTTTGCATCAGATTCGGCTCCTAGTGTTGATTGGGGTTTCATTGAAGCCCAGAACAACATTCCTTCTCTCTCTCTCTCTCTCTCTCTCTCTCTCTCTCTCTCTCTCTCTCAAGATTGATTTATTTATTATGTATACAGATCTCATTATAGATGGTTGTGAACCAACATGTGGTTGCTGGGAATTGAACTCATGACCTTTGGAAGAGCAGTCAGTGCTCTTAACCTCTGAGCCATCTCTGCAGCATGCCTGCTTGTCTGTTCTTTTCCTAACAGAGGCCTGAGCTGAAGGTATATACCACTACAGTGAAGGCAGTGTGCCTGCCTGTGTACGGAGATGAAAAGAATGGGGTGTCAGCGCTTACTGTCTACGCAGGACCTTGCTCTGTCCTCAAACCAGCACCCCAGGGAGACTTTATTGTCTTTGATAAAACACAGAGGCTCAGGCCAGGTGGTGGGTGGTGTACGCCTTTAATCCCAGCACTTGGGAGGCAGAGGCAGGCAGATCTCTGTGAGTTCCAGGCCAGCCTGGTCTACAGAGCAAGTTCTAGGACAGCCAGGGCCACACAGAGAAACCCTGCGGGGAGGTGGGGGTGGGGTGGAGGCCCCAAGGCTCACAGAACACTGATAGCTTCCAATGCTAGAGTCTCTCTCTCTCTCCTCATCTAGAGCACCAGGTTGCCTAAGAATGTGGTGACAGCAAGCCTGCTAGGCAAGGTTACCCAAAGTCAGGAACCTGACACAACTGAGGCCCTCCCAGTTCCTTTTGTCCCTCACCTCTAACTACTTGAGACTCATATGTAGGAGAAAAGAGCCTTGTTCTAGCATGGGCAGCAGGTGCAGGTGGGTTCCACCTGCAGACCAGCCAGGGGTGGGCGTGGCTGGTAGCCGCCCGCGCTGGGAAAACTCACGATTCAGCTGCACCAACTGATCCCAGGGGGACAAACAAGGATGGCTTTGAGGTCAGACATATCTGTGTTCTGTCCCTTCCTGCTGGAGTGACTTTGAGCTGGTCACCTCCTGGAGTGTCAGGGGTCGTCACAGAGTTAAGAATCTAGCCTCACCGGAAAGTCCTCCATGTTACACCGGAAAGTGATACGCACGGAGTGGGTCCATGGTAGCCATGTAGCCGCACCGTTTTGCGAGCGCAGACCCAGCCTCTCCGGAGCTATAGGAATGTAGGCTTGGGGCAGGGGCTCTTCCTCCCAAAGGGGCCCTTGTACTGCAGTCACAGAAGGGTAGCCTCCTAGACTGTACTGTGAGCAAAGTCCCCCAGGGACCTGGCTCCCTTCCCTGCAGCCTGTCCATTACCGACAACAGGCGCAGAGCCCCAAGGTTAGGCAAACACAGCAGCGATAAGGCACTTCCAGGCTGGGTCATGAATTCAAGGTTTTAGGCAGCTCTCTGGCTGGCTCCTTGGCTCAGTGAGAACCCTGCACCAATAGAAACAGTAGTCGCAGTCACAGGCTGGTTGAGCGCCTGAGACCTTGGTGCCCTGGTACAGCCTGGGTTAATGACCCTGTTTATACAGTTGAGTCATCCGATAAAGGGCACCCAGGCAGATGGCCATGTGCCCTGCAATGGCCATTTCATTGACTAAAGCGATAGCGAGGCCACGTGGAGCTAGCTCCCAACGCCCCTCCCCCACCACTTCCCTGCCAGTCCTGCCACGGTCAGCATGTGCATTGTGTGTGTGTATATGTTTTTTTTTTTTTTTCAATGAACATGACTTCTGGAGTCAAGGTTGTGTGGCCATGCCCCCTCCCGCCCATCAGGGATATAAATAGCACCCACAGGACAGAAGGCCACATAGCTAAAAAGAAACAGGAGCAAGACACCAACCATGAGCTCCAGCCGGCCAGGGGTCTGCCCATGCCAGGCTTCCGCAGCCCGCCCGACTATTCTGTACGCCCTGCTGAGCCCCAGCATCAGGACCAGGCCCATTGCACCCGCATCTCGCAGCCACTGCCTGTGCCAGCAGCACCGGCCTGTCCGCCTGTGTGCTCCACACCGCACCTGCCGCGAGGCCTTGGATGTCCTAGCCAAGACAGTAGCCTTCCTCAGGAACCTGCCTTCCTTCAGTCACCTGCCCCATGAGGATCAGCGGCGGCTGTTGGAGGGTGGCTGGGGCCCTCTTTTCCTGCTTGGGTTGGCCCAGGATACTGTGACCTTTGAAGTGGCTGAGGCTCCGATGCCCAGTATACTTAAAAAGATCCTGCTGGAGGAACCCAGTAGCGGTACCCAGGGTGCCCAGTTACCAGACCGGCCACAACCCTCGCTGGCTGCTGTGAGGTGGCTGCAGCGCTGCCTGGAGTCTTTCTGGAGCCTTGAGCTGGGTCCCAAGGAGTATGCCTACCTGAAAGGAACCATCCTCTTCAACCCAGGTGAGTTCCCAGCCGCTGCTTGGATGGGCATCAAGGTGGGAGGGGACTGGCCCTTCCAAGGAAAGAATCCTCTTGGGGCTTAACATCCATGGTTTTCTTTTGGGTCCTTGTTAGCCTCAAATAGATAACCACAGGAGAGGCACAGAGAGGTTAAGCAACTACCTGAAGGCCACACAGCAAGGCAAAGGCAGCTCAGGCATGGGAATACAGGCCAAGCTAAGGCAGAGGCAGGTCTTTACCACTGCACCTGAGAAAATTTGGCCGGAATCTCAGGGAATGTGGGAGGGTAGAGGAGTTGGAGGTTGGCGGGATGGATACAGCTGTGTGGCAGCCACGTCTTCAAGGGCAGGCTGCACAGTGAGGTTCTGAAGGTTAAGGTCCTCCGTGAGTTCAGAGAGGCCACACAGAGCAAAGCAACGAGTGGGTGGAAGTGGGGGCGCTCCTTGTATAAACCAGTGATGGTGGTGAGGAAGAGAATTGAGACAGAGTCTCACCATGTACCTCTGGCTGGCCCAGAACTCACTGTGTAGACCAAGCTGGCCTCAAACTATGACCATGAGGGAATATTCTTTGAAGGTTTGAGGAAAACAAGAGACAGGCCTTGAAAGCTAAAGCATAGTGTCAAACAGCAGTACCAACAGTACCAAACGGATGCACTGTGTTTGCCATATGTTAGGACTCAGCCTAAGGGCTTTACAAATATTGGTTTGATTAAACCTCACAACAAGCGTGGGCAACAGATAATGTCATTATCCTCACTTGACAGATGGAGAGACTGAAGCACAGAGTTTAAACTACTCAGCTAAGGTCGCTCAGAAAGGTTAAACTACTTGTCAGAGGTCACTCAGCTAGCTAGTCAGTGACAGTGCTGGGATTCAACCCCAGACAGCCTGGCTCTGTTTTGTGTTTTAAGATATATTTAGCTGGGTGGTGGAGGCGGCAGCGGCAGTGGTTGCGCACTTTTAAACCCAGCACTCAGAAAACAGAGGCAGGTGGCGCTCTGTGAGTTCGAGGCCAGCCTGGTCTACAGAGCTCATTCCAAGATAGTCAGGGTGCCCAGCGTGGTGGTGCATGCCTTTAATCCCAGCACTCGGGAGGCAGAGGCAGGTGGATCATTGTGAGTTCGAGGCCAGCCTGGTCTACAAGGTGAGTCTAGGACAGCCAAGGCTAACACAGAGAAACCCCATCTTGAAAAAAAAAAAAAAAAAAGAACAAAGATAGCCAGGGCTGGCTACATCCTGTCTGTGAGTTCCTATGTGTATGTGTGTGCATCATGGGAGCTCACAGAAATCAGAAGAGGATACCAGATCCTCTGGAGCTGGAGTTATAGGCAGTTGTAAGCCAACGTGTGGATACTGGGAACTGAACCAGGTCCTCAGCAAGAGCAATGCTCTTAACCACGGAGCCATCACTCTAGCCCGTATGTCTTAGTCACTGTATCCACATTATCTAGCTATATACAGGTAAATAAAGTGGTGGACACTGAAGGAGATGGAGCCCCCAAGGAGGGAGAGGGGGCCAAGGCTCGTGACTCGTTAGTAAAGTATTGCCTTATGTGCTCCAGGCCCTGGATTTGGCTCCTAGAACCAAAAAATACTCAGCTCACACCTCTGCCTTTAAAGGCGGAGAACGTTTTGTTCGATGATACAACTCTGGCCTGTCATGTTAAAGGAGCCCAGTGATAGAATGGCCGCCTAGCATGCGCTAGCCCTGCATTGTGCCCCAGCATATGAGGTGGGGGAACTGCTAACCTTCTCACACCCCGGAGGCTAGCCAACCTCCCCGGATTTAGCTGCTCACTAGCCCTCTCCACCCACTCTGCTGCAGATGTGCCAGGCCTCCATGCCTCCTGCCACATCGCTCACCTGCAGCAGGAGGCACACTGGGCTCTGTGTGAAATCCTGGAGCCCTGGTACCCAGCTAGCCAAGGCCGCCTGGCCCGAATCCTCCTCATGGCCTCCACTCTCAAGAACATTCCGTGCAGCCTTCTGGTAGACCTCTTCTTCCGTCCTATCATCGGAAATGTTGACATCGCCGAACTGCTGGAAGAAATGCTTTTGCTGAGGTGACCCAAAGAATGCAGTCCAGTGCTTTCAAGGCAGCAGTCAGCTCCCCCACAAGGGGCAATTCTTATCTCAGCCACACACACAGCCCCAGCTTGGACTTCCTTGGTTTGGACACTACTAACTGCCTAACAGGCCCTTGTTGGCTTCCAAAGCCTCTGGGCCAAACTGCCTTTCCCTTCCTGGGACGGGGATAGGTGCATGAAGCTGTACATCAGGCAAGAGTTCCTCCTGATTTTGTATAGAACGAAATTAAGTTATTGACTTTTGTAATAAAAGGTATGACTTGCTGACACCATGGTTGCCTGTGGGAGGGGCCAGCCAATCTCCAGGGTGCACCCTACTACTCTTGCCAGGGGGAACTCTTGGAAGAGAACGGGGGACCAGCTCCCTAATGTTTTCGGGAGGGAAGGTGACAGCAGAGCTAGGGATAAAGTTTATTTTACAACTGACGATGAGCCGGGCGTGGTGGCGCACGCCTTTAATCCCAGCACTCGGGAGGCAGAGGCAGGCGGATCGCTGTGAGTTCGAGGCCAGCCTGGTCTACAAAGTGAGTCCAGGATGGCCAAGGCTACATAGAGAAACCCTGTCTCGAAAAACCAAAACAAAACAAACAAAAAACAACAACTGACGGTGAACCAGCAAAAAGCATCCGCTCAACACCTGCCTGCGCCCTCCTGCCTTTCTGCCCAAGCAGAGGTGCTTTCTGTTCTTGTCCCCAGAGCTTCCATTGTCCCCTCCCAGGTTACTATTTTCTTTCTTTCTTTCTTTCTTTTTAAGATTTATTTATGCCGGGCGTGGTGGTGCACACCTTTAATCCCAGCACTCGGGAGGCAGAGGCAGGCGGATCGCTGTGAGTTCGAGGCCAGCCTGGTCTGCAAAGTGAGTCTAGGATGGCCAAGGTTACACAGAGAAACCCTGTCTCAAAAAAAAAAAAAAAAAAACCAAAACCAAAACCAAAACCAAAAAAAAAAAAAAAAAGATTTATTTATTATTATGTATACAGTGTCCTGCCTGCATGTACACCTGCAGGCCAGAAGAGGGCATCAGATCTCATTCTAGATGGTTGTGAGCCACCATGTGGTTACTGGGAATTGAACTCAGGACCTTTGGAAGAGCAGGCGGTGCTCTTAACCACAGAGCCATCTCTCCAGCCCCAGGTTACTATTTTCTAAGCGTGTCTCTCACCTCAGGAATGTCCCATTCCCCAAAAAACCACAAGACCGCTTCACTTCCTGGAATTTCTGACCCTCCAAGTCCCCAGCCATACACACACCCCCATTCTCACAATTGACAGACGACCCTGGTCCATTACTCTCCCAGCGCCAGAGGACAAAGCAGCAAGGGCTGCCCTGTTAGCAGCTTGGAAGCAGAGGCAGCCAGAGGTTTAGCATGTGGCATTGGTCACCCTAGCCTGAACCACTAAAGCCTGAAACCATTGTCTGGGGCCCCTGAGTTCCTGTCCGTTGCCCCTCTGCCCTGCCCCATTCCTGGGACCCTCCTGTCAAAGAGTCAATTCCCACTGTCCTAGCCACCAGAGAGGCTGTGCTTGGCAACAGCTTCCACCCCACACCCCACCCCTCACCCCCCAAGCTCCAGTCAGAGCCTGGCTAGGGTCTGTTTTGATTGGTTAACATCTGTGCCTCAGTGTTTGTTAACTACTGTGACCCGGTCACCCTGGGTCAGGGTGACTGACCTGAAGGGTGGGCAGAAGAAAGTGATAACAGCGCAGTTGCCTATAGGACTCCCAGACCCTCCTCCTGCCCTGATCAAGCTCCACCCCTTCACCTCCACGGTTTGGCTCCTTCCCATGGGGGCCAAGTTAATCATTGCTCAGCAAGAGGTCATTCTTTCAGGGACAACAGCCTGGGAGTCACCACTCTGACCTGTCTCTAAAGCTCCCCCAGCTTGGGACCATGCCTCCTCCTTGTTATGGACAGACACCCAGGGCCAGCACCAAGAACACCCCTGTGCCTCCTTATTCTAGAATAACGCAATAAGGATACACAGAACCCCGAAGTACAGCTCAGGGCCACCCACACAGACACCTCTCTCTGTGTCTGTGTATCTGTGTGTCTGTGTGTTTGTGTATCTGTCTGTCTCTCGCTCTCTCTCTCACAGATACACACACACACACACACACACACCCTACCCTCAGCTGACCCTCACATAGTATTAGAAAGCATAATGCAGCTGCTCCTTTCTCCCAAAACACACAGGTGTACCCACGCCACCCAGTCACAACACAGTGCACCTGTGCAACCAAGAATGAGCATTGCTGGGGATACCTTCCCTCGACACATAGTCGTCTGCTTATTTTTTAAATATTTTTTATTTAATTTTTAATTTATGTGCATTGGTGTGAGGGTGTCAGATCTTGGAGTTACAGACAGTTGTGAGCTGCCATGTGGGTGCTGGGAATTGAACCCGGGTCCTTTGGAAGAGCAGGCAGTGCTCTTAACCACTGAACCATCTCTCCAGCCCCTCGTCTGCTTATTTTATTTATGTATTATGTATATGAACATGCTGTCTTCATGCAGACCAGAAGAGGGCATTAGATCACATTATAGATGGTCATGAGCCACCGTGTGGTTGCTGGGAGTTGAACTCAGGACCTTTGGAAGAGCAGACAGTGCTCTTAACCACTGAGCCATCTCTCCAGGCCCCTATTTTCTTTTTTCTTTATTTTTAAAAATGTGTATGGATGATTTGCCTGCATATATGTCTGTGCGTTATGAGCATGCCCAGTGCCCTCAGAAGCCAGAAGAGGGCATAGGATCCCACAGTACTGGGGTTGCAGATGGCTGTGACCCATCATATGGATACTTGGAATTGAACCTGGGTCTTTTTGAAGAACACTCAGTGCTGTTT
The DNA here is from genome assembly GCF_903995435.1 of Acomys russatus. Classification (NCBI taxonomy): domain Eukaryota; kingdom Metazoa; phylum Chordata; class Mammalia; order Rodentia; family Muridae; genus Acomys; species Acomys russatus. The sequence goes on from NC_067165.1 coordinate 27,681,288, forward strand.
TTTGTTTGTTTGTTTTTTGGTTTTTTGTTTTTGGTTTTTCAAGACAGAGTTTCTCTGTGTAGCCATGGCTGTCCTGGACTCACTCTGTAGACCATCCTGGCCTCAAACTCACAGCGATCCACCTGTCTCTGCCTCCTGAGTGCTGGAATTAAAGACGTGCACCATCACCACCCGGCTATTTTTTTTTTTTTTTTGTGCATACATCTATCTATCTTTCTTTCTTTCTGGGTTTATTTATTGCATTAACAGTGTTTTGTCTGCATGTACTCCTGTAGGCCAGAAGAGAGCATTAGATCACATTATAAATGGTTGCTGGGAACCATGTGGTTGCTGGGAATTGAACACAGGACCTCTGGAAGAAAAGCCAGTGCGCTTAACCTCTGAGCCATCTCTCCAGCTCTGCACTCAGCGTTCTTAACTGCTGAATGTGTTATGGTTTCAATAAGAATGGCCCCCGTAGGCTCCTATGTTTGAACATGTAGTCCCCAGATGATGACACTGTTTGGGATGGATTAGAAGGCATGGCTTTGGTGGAGGGAGTGTGTTACTGGGAGTGGGCTTTGAGCTTTCTTTCTTTTTTATTTTATATTTATTTTCATTTCATATGCATTGTGTTTTGCCTACGTGTGTGTCTGTGTGAAAGTGTCAGATCCTCTGGAACTGGAGCTACAGACAGCTGTGAGCTGCCATCTGGGTCCTCTGGAAGAACAGACAGAACTCGTAACTGCCGAGCCATCTTTCCAGCCCCAGGGTTTGAGGTTTAAAAAGACTCACTCCATTCCCAGCTAGCTCTCTGCCTGATGCTAGCAGATCAAGATGTAAACTCTCTGTGAGTTCGAGGCCAGCCTAGTCTACAAAGCGAGTCTAGGACAGCTAAGGCTATGCAGAGAAACCCTGTCTTGAAAAAAAAATTTTTTTAAGTGAACTCTCAGCTGCTGTACCACCCACTTACCTGTCGGCCTTCATAAACTCTAAGCCTCTGGGATTATAAAACAATTAAATTTTTTCTGCTATAAATTGCATTGGTACCGATGGCATGTGACTTTAATCCCAGCACCTAGGAGACAAAGGCAGGTGGATCTCTGTGAGTTCAAGGGCAGCCTGGTCTACAAAAAGAGTTTCAAGACCACCAGGACTATTACACAGAGAAACTCTGTCTGGGAAAAAAAAATTTTTTTTAATTAGGGCTGGAGAGCGTAGCTCAACCGATAGAGCATTTGCCGAGTGTATGCAGAGTCCTGAGTTGACTTCCAGCCCTGTGAGTGAGGCTCACCTTTAATCTGAGAGTGGAGGCAGGATAACCAGAAGGGCAAGATCTCCTCTGATACATAGTGAGTTCGAGTCCAGCCTGGGCCACGGGAGACCACATCTCAACATGAGTAAATGGATGAATGAATGAATGAATGAATGAATGAAGTGGTTGACTTATGTTTATGCATCATCAGAATCTACAATCCAGGCCAAACTGCTCTAACGTCCTTCAGGACTTAACTAGACAATCACTCTTTTTTTTTTTTTTTTTTTTGGTTTTTTGTTTGTTTGTTTGTTTGTTTTTCCAGACAGGGTTTCTCTGTGTAGCCTTGGCCATCCTGGACTCACTTTGTAGACCAGGCTGGCCTCGAACTCACAGCGATCCGCCTGCCTCTGCCTCCCGAGTGCTGGGATTAAAGGCGTGCACCACCACGCCCGGCTCCATCCAGACAATCACTCTTTATAGTGACCTGGACACTCACCTTCTCCACAGCCATTCCCCACCACCACGCCCCCCCAACACCCCCAGAAGACACCCACCTCCCACCAGACCTCCAGACCCTGGCCTGAGCCACCCACTTCTCCCTGCTTGGCCTATGCAACCTTTAGAACATCCTAGCCCCTCCCACATTGCTGACCCAGGAGTTTTGTTTTGTTTTGTTTTGTTTTCCGAGACAGGGTTTCTCTGTGTAGCCTTGGCTGTCCTGGACTCACTTTATAGACGAGGCTGGCCTCGAACTCACAGCGATCCACCTGCCTCTGCCTCCCGAGTGCTGGGATTAAAGGCGTGCGCCACCACGCCCAGCCCACTTCTGCTTCTTTGTCTCTCCACTCACTCCCTGTGCCCCCCACTCAAACTCTTATGCTAGGAACATAAAGAAAATGTGATGAAACCAAAGAAAGAGTTATATCCTATGGAAGGAGGGCCTTCCAGAGCTGGGAGACTGTCTCTATTATCCGGGGGTGGGGTCTGTGTCTCCTTTCCACTGAGAGCAGCAGACAGAGCTGAGACATGGACTTTCTCAAAGTGTAAGACGAACGTTGTCCGTACTGAGACTTGAGCTGAGACTCCTGTGACTCTAGAGGTGGGATTCTTGCCATCTGCAGAAGCTGGAATGAGTCACAGAGAGCACCAGCCGCTGTTTGGGGACTATCTGCTTCTAGGACAGAGTCCTTGTCCTCAGGTTAAGCCAGGGATGGATGACTCACTGGAGGGCTGGAAGAGTGACTGTGGCTCCCGGGGCAGCTTAGGGTATATGGTTTAAAGCCCTCATTAGCTCTATCTTCATTAGCCAAATCACTGGCTGTCCATTAAGCAGTCAACAGCTGTCAGGTGACTGCTGTGCCATAGGCCACCCTGCCCTCAGGGCCTTTGTGCACCCTAGAACCACAAAAAAGTGAAGTGATTTCCCCCCCGCCCCGCCCCTCATGATCCATTCCCTCGCTCATTGTGTCACTAATGTCTCCTGGCATTTCCTCAGGACTCTGATAGATGTCAGGGGGAAAGACCCAAAGAATAAGACCTGGGCCCTGCCCTTGTGGAACTCTTCCCATGGCAGATAAAGATACCTAAGAGGGGGGCTGGAGAGATGACTCAGTGATTAAGAGCACTGCCTGCTCTTCCAAAGGACCCTGGTTCAATTCCCAGCACCCACATAGCAGTTCACAACTGTCTGTAACTCTAAGATCTGACACCCTCACACCAATGCACGTAAATTAAAATTAAAATTATATATATATATATAAATAAAGATACCTAGGAGGCTTCGGACCCAACTGGGAACAGCAGAAGGAGGCCTGATTGATCATGCCGTGAGATTGGGGGGCAGTGTGTGGGGTGCTTCCTGGAATGCTGACTGTTCTGATATGTTTGAGAGTTTGCAAGGGTGGGGCATTCCAGAGGGGAGAAAATATGCAAAGGCACAGAGGTGCCAGGAAACAAGGGGCACCTCTTGAATGTAACCCGGAACCTACAGGCCTGAGGGCATCGAGAGTCGGACCTGGGGATGTGGACAAGGTTTGTATCCCAAAACACAACAGTAAAGAAAGGAAATGCCAGTGAATCTGGTGGAAGAGTCCAGTGACAAGCCGGGCGTGGTGGCACACGCCTTTAATCCCAGCACTCGGGAGGCAGAGGCAGGCAGATCGCTGCGAGTTCGAGGCCAGCCTGGTCTAACAAAGCGAGTCCAGGACAGCCAAGGCTACATAGAGAAACCCTGTCTCGAAAAACCAAAAAAAAAAAAAAAAGAAGAGTCCAGTGATAGTCCGAAAGGAGTCAAAGTCTACAAAGGGGACTTGATGTTCATGGCAGAGGGTGGCTGTGCCATCTTTTATTTATTTGTTTGTTTATTTGGTTTTTTTCGAGACAAGGTTTCCCTATGTAGCCTTGGCTGTCCTGGCCTTGCTCTGTAGACCAGGCTGGCCTCAAACTCACAGTGATCCACCTGCCTCTGCCTCCCGAGTGCTGGGATTAAAGGCATGCACCACCATGCCCAGCTTGCCTGTGCCATCTTTATAAGAGTCCGGGTAAACCAAGTGTGGTGATGGCTCATGCTTGTAGTCCCACAGTCAGGGAGGCAGAGACAGGCATTTGTGAGTTCGAGGCCAGCCTGGTCTACATAATGAGTTCTAGGACAACCAAGGCTACATAATAAAGAGACCCTGTCTCAAAACAAAGAAATAACAAAAACTAACAAAAATACTTTAGAAAACTTCAGACCTCATCTCCTACCCTCTTCCTCAAAGCTTTCCAACACACTGACTTCTAGAATCATGAAGAAGCTAGGAGGTGGTGGCACACGTTAATAACCCCAGCCCTTGGAAGGCACTGGAGGCAGGAGAATGTTAAAGTTGGTTTATAAAACTGTGTTTTCGAGAGGCAGAGGCAGGCAGATTGCTGTGAGCTCAAGGCCAGCCTGGTCTACAAAGTGAGTCTAGAACAGCCAAGGCTACACAAAGAAACCCTGTCTTGAAAAACCAAAAAAGGCGGATCACTGAGTTCGAGGCCAGCCTGGTGTACAAAGCGAGTCCAGGACAGCCAAGGTTACACAGAGAGATCCTGTCTCAAAAAAAAAAAAAAAAGGAAAAACCAAAAAAGGGGCTGGAGAGATGGCTCAGTGGCTAAGAGCACTGCCTGCTCTTCCAAATGACCCGGGTTTAATTCCCAGCACTCACATAGCAGCTCACAACTGTCTGTAACTCCAAGATCTCACACCCTCCCACCAACGCCCAAAAATTAAAGTTAAATAAAATGTTTTTTTTTAAAGAAGAAAAGAAACCTCAAAAAACAAAACCATGTTTATTTCTCAGTTTCTCTCTTAACCCACTTATCGTACAAATAACTGAAACTGTTTTATAATAAACTTCACAAGACAATAACTGAGCTGTTATTACTTTATTCTTAACCCTCTAAGCTGATTTGGCTTCCTCCCAGCGTACATCCCAGAGATAGTTGCACTTTGTAGCTTTGCTGCTCCAGCTCCTCTCCTGATGCCTCTCCCAAGCCTCAATCCCCCAATACCTCTCTAAATTCTCCTCCCCTTGGCTGGCAGGAAGTCCAGCCTATTCTCTCCCCTGCTCAGCGATTGGCTGTACACTGCTTTGTTGCCATATTAGGGGAAAATTAGGGAGCAGTGTTTACGCAACATTGAGACAGGAGATTCTCAGAGCAAGGATTGCACCCAGATATGGAGGGCGGGGTACAGAAATCAGCACTCAAATTACACAGTAATCTTATGCCTGCAGGAGGATCAGAGGGTCAATATGGTTCACTGAGTAAAAGTGCATGCCAGACAGTCTAAATTCAATCTCTGGAAGCCTGCGATGGAGGGACAATCAATTCTTGGGCCTTTTAACCCCCAAACTCACACGTGGCATGTGCGTTTCTACACCCCACACCTGTAGCAGGAACTCTGGTTCCTTTAAAAACTCAGTTATCGGCTGGAGAGATGGCTTAGAGGTTAAGAGCACTGCCTGCTCTTCCAAGGGTCCTGGGTTCAATTCCCAGCAACCACAGGGTGGTTCACAACCACCTATACTGAGATCTGGTGCCCTCTTCTGGCACGCAGGTGTACATGCAGAAAAGGCACCCATATGCATTAGTAAATAAATAAATACTCAGTTATGTAGTAGTGGCTCACGCCTTTAATCCCAGCACTCGGGAGGCAGAGGCAGGTCGATCTCTGTGAGTTCGAGGCCAGCCTGGTCTACAAAGTGAGTCCAGGACAGTCAAGGCTACACAGAGAAACCCTGTCTTGAAAAACAAACAAAACAAAACAACTCAGTTATATTATGTAAACCTGTTTCTGATTTAATTCCAGGTGTAGGATATGGGGCTGCTTTAGATAGTCCACAGCAGCTGACTGTTTGCCTTGTGCAGGCTCTGGGAGGGGAATGGTCTTTGCCAGATGCAGAGAGTTTAATTCTGAGAACTCTGGAGAGGAAATAAACTCCAGAGTCAGGAGAGAAATTGGGGGCGTTGCTCTGAGAAAGAAGGATGCTGCTGCTCACTCCACACACACTGGTTACGTTGATACTGTTTGCTGAGAAGATGTTGGAGATATTCTGAAATGACGATTGAATTTGCCCAAAGGAACTTCATGACCCTCACCAGCAGGAAGCAGCTAAAGAGAACTCCGCCCCCTCTCCCCACTAACGTTCTTTCTCTCCTACCTGGTGTTGGGGGTTGGAAGGATTTGGGGTGGAGAAGGGAGAAAGAGATATAAGAACCCCAATAAAGGGGCTGGAGAGATGGCTCAGAGGTTAAGAGCACTGGCTGCTCTTTCAAAGCTCCTGAGTTTGATTCCCAGCACCCACATGGTGGCTGACAACCATCTATGATGAGATCTCATGCCCTCTTCTGGCCTGCAGGTATACAGCCAGAGCACTATATACACAATAAATAAATCCTAAAAAAGAACCCCAATAAAATAAAATTTAAAGTACCATACACTCCCACACACAATGACAATAAATTAAAAAATGAAATTTATGTGGCTGGGCATGGAGGCGCACACCTTTAATCCCAGCACTCAGGAGGCAGAGACAGGTGGATCTCTGTGAGTTTGAGGCCAGCCTGGTTTACAAAGTGAGTTCAGGACAGCTACAGCTACACAGAGAAACCCTGTCTCGAAAAACCAAAAAGGAAAGAAGAAAGAGAGAGACAGAGAGAGAGAGGGAGGGGAGGGGGAGAGAGAGAGAGAGAGAGAGAGAGAGAGAGAGAGAGAGAGAGAGAGAGAGAGAGAGAGAGAGAGAGAAGAAAATAAAATGTGTCAGTTGCTAAGAGAGTGGACGGCTCTCCAGAGAACCCAAATTCAGGTACCAGCATCCAGGTCTGGCCGCTCACAACCACCTGAAACTCCAGCTCCAGGGGATCTGGCGCCCTCTTCTGGCTTCCATTCAATATGGTATCCACAATACACACACATGAGCGCACGCGCGCGCACGCCCGCACGCACACACACTTTTTGCTTTTGTTGTTATTTTAGGAATTGCTCCCACACCCAACTAGATTTTACATATATTTTTTTTTATCTGTCTGGGTCTTATCTGCCTGTATGTTTGTGTACCTTGTGAGTGCAGTATCCATGGAGGCCAGAAGACAGAATCATATCCCCTGGAACTGGGGTTACAGATGTGCTGTGAGCTGCCATGCAGTTACTAGGAACGAAACCCAGGTCCACCACAGAGCAGCCAGTGCCTTTAACTGTTCCACTGAAACCCCTGCTCACCTCCACACAAGCTGGGAAACCCCATCTCATCTCCCGGTCCCCACATTTCTCGAAAGCCACCCAAGAGTGCCTACCCAGGGGCTCAATGTTTGACCATATATGGGAACGATCCCAGCTCCTAGCCGACACATCATCACTCCTTGGCTAAGCTCTATAAAACCCCCTTACTAGCCAGGTATGCAACTTCATTGGCCGCCACCTGTGAGATCACTCAGAGCTGCCTCTCAATAAACCTGGTATTTTTATTTTGTTTTTGGTGGTTTGTTTTTTTGTTTTTTGAGACAGGGTTTCTCTGTGTAGCCTTGACTATCCTGGACTTGCTTTGTAGACCAGGCTGGCCTCAAACTCACAGCAATCTGCCTGTCTCTGCCTCCCGAGTGCTGGGATTAAAGACACGCTCCACCACCGCCCGGCTAAACCTGTTTTTATACTCTTTCATTTATTTATTTATTTATTTATTTATTTATTTATTTATTTATTTATGTTTTTTCAAGACAGAGTCTCTCTGTGTAGCCTTGGCTGTCCCAGACTCGCTTTGTAGACCAGGCTGGCCTCGAACTCATAGTGATCCCCCTGCCTCTGCCTCCTGAGTGCTGGGATTAAAGGCGTGCGCCACCACGCCTGGCTTTATACTCTTGAATTGGCTCATTTTGTTGGTCTGAAACCTTGGAGGAGTAGAGCCCCCAGCCCAGAGGGCCAGGCCCAGGACACATGGGGACCTCTCCTCTCCTTCTCCACCTGATGTGATTGATTAGGGCTAAGTCACCCTTTCCAGCTTCTGCCCAAGAGGTAGTGGCTGCCTTTTTCAAACTTTGGAGTCCTGGATCCCCAAGATCCTCTGCTAAGCTATGGCCATGGCAAGGCAAGCCCACCTGTTCCAAACCAAAGACAGTCTTTGTCCCAGGGATCCTTTGATTCAGAGATGTCCTTTCCAAGGTCGTGTTTACCACTCCCCCACCCCCCACCCTCTTTAATCCCAGCACTCTGGAGGCAGAGGCAGGCAGATCACTGTGAGGTCAAGGCCAGCCTGGTCTACAAAGTTAGTCTAGGATAGCCAAGGCTACACAGAGAAACCCTGTCTGGAAAAACCAAAAAAAAAAACCAAACAAACAAAAACATGATTCAGAAGTTAAGGGTACTGGCTGCTCTTCCAGAGGACCTGGGTTCAATTCCCAGCACCCACATGGCAGGTCATAACTGTCTGTATTGGGATCTGATACCCTCTTCTAGTGTGCAGATGAACACACAGACAAAGCACCCATATCATAAAATGTATAAATATATCTTAATAACAAGACAAACCAGACTGGGCTTGGTGGCACGTGCCTTTAAACTCAGCACAGACAGGAGTATCTTCGTGATTTCAAGGCCAGCCTGGTCTACAAAGTAAGTCCAAGACAGCCAGGGCTATTACACAGAGATACCCTGTCTCGAAAAACCAAAATTAAAAAAACAAAACACTGTTTATAAACTGGGCAGTGGTGGCATGTGTATTTAATCCCAGCACTGGGGAGACAGACAAATGGATCTCCGACTTCAAGGCCAGCTTGGTCGACTGAGTGAGTTCCAGGACAGGCAGTTTTATAACACAAGAATGGCCACACACCTTGAACTCACAGAGATTTGACCACCTCTGCTTCCTGAGTGCTGCTGGAATTACATGTGTGTGTCACCCATTTTCACGAGGGGCTTTTGAGGAAGAGGAGGGAAGAGTTGGCTCAAGCTGAGAATGGGCCAAAGTTCAGAGACCCAGGGGAAAGGGAGAAGGAAGTTAACCCAAAGCTTCATTGGCAGGGGCGAGGAGGTCAACTAAGCTGTTACCTGGAATTTGGAATCTGTCTGGTTTCATCACAGGTAAACAAGGCGTGCTCATGACTCTTCTGTTAAGTTCCATGAATAAAGCTGCCTCTTTGCAGTGAACTCTGTTCTGGAACTCAGAACAACAGTCTGGAGGCCTTACCCTTCACTGCTGTGCTGGACCGCAGGGCTCTGGTCAAGTCCCACACTGTCCTAACGTCTCATGACAAATGCTAACAAGATCTCTTATGAAGCTAGACATGGTGGTGCTCACCTTTAATCCCAGCACTCTGGGAGGCAGAGGCAGGTGGATGTCTGTGAGCTCAAGGCCAGCCTGGTCTACAAAGTGAGTTCAAGACAGCCAAGGCTACACAGGGAAACCCTGTCTCAAACAAGAGAGACAGAGAGAGAGAGAGACAGAGTTCTCATGAGCCCAGGCTGGCCTCAAACTTGTTATACAACTGATCCTCCTGTCCCTACCTCTGAGATGCTGGGATTACAGACACTATGCGGTGCTGGGAACTGACTCAGGGCTTGGTGCATGCTAGCCAAGTGCTCTATTAAAGAAAGCCACACCTCAGCCCTGTTTGCTTCCTTTTTAGTTTTTTGGGTTTTTTTTTTTTTTTTGTTCTTATTGTTGTTTTTTGAGACAGGGTTTCTCTGTGTATCCTTGGCAGTCCTGGACTCATTTTGTGGACCAGGCTGCCCTTGAATTAACAGCGATCCGCCTGCCTCTGCCTCCCGAGTGCTCGGATTAAAGATGTGTGCCACCACTGCCCGACCCTTTTATGTTTTATTACCACATATTTATACATTAGTTTTGTTCTGATACTTTACACATGTATATAATGTATTTCCATCATTCTTGTCCCTTCTGTTACCCTCTTTGTCCCCCTCCCACTCCATTGAGTTAGTTAGTGCCCTTTAAAAAAAAAAGGTTTATTTATTATTGTTTATACAGTGCTCTACTGCATGTACACCTGCAGGCCAGAAGAGGGCATCAGATGGCATTATAGATGGTTGTGAGCTATCATGGGGTTGCTGGGAATTGAACTCAGGACCGTTGGAAGAGCAGTCAACACCTTTAACCTCTGAGCCATTTCCCCAGCCCTTACCCCCTTATACTTTCAAGGTTTTAGTTTGCTTATTTTTTGGTGAACCAATGCATTTCTTTTAAGGTCCTTTACATGAGCATAGGTGACGGGGGTGATTACAGGAGCATTGATACCTTAGCAGCAGCAACACTACTGCAGAAAGTGTCTTCCTCTCTCTAGTGGGACTTTTCTGGGGAATGAAAACAATTGCCTACTCATCCTAAATAGGGAACCAACGACAGACCAAATTTTGCATAAAATTAACCAGCATTGATTCTCCTGATGTCCACGTTAGTGAGCCAGTGAATGTATCCGGGTTATTTACAGGAGAATGGGTAAGGGGTTACCTATAGGAGCATAGATGGCTCAGGCGCAGCTCGTTGCATTACTGAAAAGATGCAGCCCTGGAGTTCTATGCTGGACTGGTAGGCACCTGGACCAGGCTCTTTTCTCCAGCAATCCTTACTGCTTCGTGAATCTTGTATGTTTTAGGAACTGAGAGTTGTGAGTTGTTTATTGTTCTAAATTTTGTTCTAATTTCTATTTTGAATGTATAGGTGTTTGGCTTACAACCATATCTGTGCATCATGTGTCCTCAGAGGACAAAAGAAGGCATTGGATCTCTTGGAACTGGAGTTACAGGTAGCTGTGAAATGCCCTGTGGGTGTTAGGAATTGAACCTGGGTTCCCTGGCTCTTAACCACCTAGTCATCTCTCCAGCCCCCATTGTTTGCTTGGAGGGATCTTCTTTCCTTTCGTGTGTGTGTGTGTGTGTGTGTGTGTGTGTGTGTGTGTGTGTGTGTGTGTTTCAAGACAGAGTTTCTCTTGTAGTGCTGGCTGTCCTGGACTTTGTAAACCAGGCTGGTCTCGAACTCACAGCAAAACCAAAAACAAACAAACGCTTATGTGTATGGGAGTTTGGCCTGCATGTATGTGCACCACCTGTGTGCCTGGTGCCTCTAGAGGTCAGAAGAGGGTGTCCAATACCCTGAAACTGGAGTTACAGATGGGTGAACTGTCTTGTATGTGCGTGCTGAGAATCCAATCTAAGTACTCTGTAAGAGTAGTTTAGTTTTTTTGAGACAGGGTCTCTCTGTTAGCCTTGGCTGTCCTGGACTCGCTTTGTAGACCAGGTTGGTCTCAAACTCACAGCGATCCACCTGTCTCTGCCTCCTGGTAGCTGGGATTAAAGGCGTGCGCCACCACGCCTGGGTAGAGTAATAAAGGCTCTCAAAACTCACTGTGCAGACCAAGCTGGTCTTGAATTTGCCTAAATCTGTTTGCCTCTGCCTCCCAAATGCTGGGATTAAGGGCGTGAGCGACCACGCCCGGCCTTCTTCAACTTCTGTTTTACTTAGATCCAGTCTTGTTATGTAGCACTGGCTGGCTTGGCACTATATAGTCCAATCTTGCATTAGACTCCCGCCAGCTCCTAGCTCAGCCTCCAAGTGCTCCACACTGGTTCCTCCTTTGCCCCTTGAGCCTCTTCCAGGCTGGGCCAGCTATCACTGAGCTACAGCCAAGCGTATCAGACGAGTTTCCCATCATCTGTGGATCTGGACAGCCGGTTTCGGCCCAAGAGCAACAGAAACACAGCTTGAAGGGCCAAACGACCACAGACCGCAAAGTCTAAGACGCGGTGTTCTCGCGAGAGTTGACTCCAGGCTGATCATGTGACAACCCAAGATGGCGACTCCCAGGGAGGTGGACGAAGAGTTGGCGGTTTACCTGGTGGTGAGTGGGATCCCTCCTGTGTTACGCTCGGCCCAGCTACGGAGCTACTTCAGCCAGTTTCGGGAACAGCGCGGCGGAGGGTTTCTCTGTTTCCACTACCGGCATCGGCCCGAGAGGGGCCCTCCGCAGGCGATTCCGGACGCGGCCCGAGCTGCCCCCCAGCCTGCTGCGGAGGATCCGGGGCTCGCCCAGGCTACAGCCACCGATGCCCGCGCTGTCCCCGCCCCGGACTCGGCTCCGGTCCAGACCCGCACCTGCTGCTGCATCGTCTCGGTGAGGGGAGTGGCGCAAGCTCAGCGGCTGCTCCGCATGTACTCGGGCCGCCGGTGGCTGGACTCTCAGGGGATCTGGCTCCCGGGCCGTTGTCACATCCGCAGGCTAAGGCTACCCACTGAGGCTTCAGGTAAGAGGGAGAGAGAATGGATTGGAATTGGATTTACGGCCCTTGGAAAGGAGGCACAGTTCCTGGGTTGCGAAGATAGGTCAGACCTCTGGTTACCACCGTTTAGGAGCCTAAGGCAGTTCTGGACAAAGCTACAAGTTTTCAGCCCAAGTCTTTGTTCCACTCAAGAACTTAAAAGGCGAAAAACCAAAACAGAGGCCAATACAGATGCGTTCCAAAGTTATGCCCTCTTAGGACCATTTCTCTGAGGGGTTGATTTTGCACTGACAGAATTTCTTGAAAAAGAAATTTGGAGCCGAGCTTTAATCCCAGCACTCAGGAGGTAGAGGTAGGCAGATCTCTTGAGTCTGATGCCAGCCAAGGCTAGACAGAGAAATCCTGTCTCGGAACAAAGAAAGGAAAATTGGTTTCTTCTAACCTCCCACAAGCGACTGGAAGGCTGGCCCTGCAGAGGAAAGAAGTAACTCTAGGGTTGGAGGCAATCACAGTTGGGCTCCCCACAGGACTTAGACCAGACCACAGGAGGCAGCAGAAGAAGGCGGGGGCACAAGTGTGTCCATTGGGAAAAGGAAGTCAAATAGTTATAAATGCCAGATAGTTTATTTATTTTATTTTATTTTATTTTTTTGAGACAGCGTTTCTCTGTGTAGCCTAGGCTGGCCTTGAACTCACAGCGATCCACCTGCCTCTGCCTTCCGAGTACTGGGATGGGATTAAAGGCTGCACTACCACTCCCAGCTCTGATGGAGAAGTTTAAATAAATTATTTTGAAACATTTTATCCTTGGCTACAAGAGTGGTGCCACACCCCTTTAATCCTAGAAGAGGCAGTCAAATCTCTGAGTTCAAGGCCAGGGAGATAAGAGATGGCTCACAGTTAAGCACACACAAGTTACTACCCTTGCAGAGGCCTTTGAGTTTCCAGCACCCATGGGATAGCCCATAACTGCCTGGAACTCCAGTCTCAGGAGATCTGACCGCCACAGGCTCCTTTGCGTATGTGATGCACATACCTACGCCCAGGCCTATACACAAAGACAATTGTTTAATTTATATTTATTTTGTGGGAGCAGAAGATACAGGTGACACTAGTATGGAGGTCAGAGGGCAATTTGTAGGGGCCAGTTATCAATTCTGCCATGTGGGTTTCTGGGGGTCAAACTCAAGTCATCCAGCTTAAAGGTAAGATCACCTTGTTAGGTTTTTTTTTTTTTTTTTCTTTTTAAAGATTTATTTATTTATCATATACAGTGTTCTGCCTGCATGCCAGAAGAGGGCACCAGATCTCATTATAAATGGTTGTGAGCCACCTAACTGGCCTCTTAACTCATGATCCTCCTGCCTCAGTTTCTAGTGCTGGTCTCACAGATATATACCACAAGTCTAGTAGGAAAAAACTTTAAACTGGGATTCGCTTTTATTATTAATTTATTCTTGTTACATCTCAATGGTTATCCCATCCCTTGTGTCCTCCCATTCTTCCCTCCCTCCCCTCTTCCCTTTATTCCCCTCCCCTATGACTGTTCCTGAGGGGGATTACCTCCCCCTGTATATGCTCATAGGGTATCAAGTCTCTTCTCGTGGCTTAAATATTTCTAAAAATCCTAGGGTTTTACAATCCATCCATTCTCCTTCCTCCCTAAGATTTGGGGTCCTTTCCCTTTAAGACCCGGAAGGAGCTGCAGAGCCGGAGGGGTGAGAATGCAGTTTTTACCCTGGCCGACCTGAGGCAGCTCCCCGAGCTGAACCCCCCAGCACTGATGCCCAATGGCAACGTGGGCACCCCCCTGCGCGTCTTCTTGGAGTTGATCCGGGCCTGCCGGCTACCCCCTCGAATCATCACCCAGCTGCAGCTTCAGTTCCCCAAGACGGGCTCCTCCCGGCGCTACGGCAATGTGCCTTTCCAGTACGAGGACTCTGAGACTGTGGAGCAGGAAGAACATGTGTACACAGCCGACGGGGAGGAAATCCCCGAGGGAACCTGCTCAGAAGATCCAGCAGCCAGCCCCTTGGATGAACCTGAGGATGAGGGGCCTCAAGAGGAAGAAGAAGAGTGTCACTCAGAAGATGTGAGTGCTGCCGCATCCTGCAGAGGCCAGGCTCGGGCTGGGGAGAGCTCATTTGGCGGACAGACCGATTACCCAGGGAGCACAAAGCTCTGCATTTGAATCCCAGACTGCAGAAACCTGGCAGGGTGGCACACACCTGTCATCCCAGCCCTAGGAGAGGGGGGGACAAATCACCTTACCTCTGAACCTGGGCTCTTCCCGCCTATAAAATGGGAATAGTGGCACTTGCCTCACAGGGCCACTGGGCTGATTTCCAGGAACCCAGGTATAGGAAGGGGCTGCCCAGCAGGAGCCAGTCCTTGTCCCTTCTTTCTTCTGACATAGTGGAGAAAGGCTTCAGTGGCATGTACTGATTAACTGCTGGCGAGAGGGCTGTGTGCTGAGAATTAAAGTGTATGGGGAGAACCTGCCGGGTCAAAGCACAGACCTTAGAGTGAGTCGAATGAGATGCCCAGGGATGGCACCAGGTGTTGGTCCAGGTTTAAGGTCTAAGTATGGTGTTTCTAGAGACGCCTGAAGGCACGGTGCGGAGGTCTAGCACCCATGTCCCCTCCTGGGCCCTGAAACTCCTTCCTTAGGCCTGTGGGTCAGGAAGTCAGATGCAGCTCAGCTCTCCTCTGGTTCTCTCAGGACGATGACCGGGGCGAGGAGTGGGAGCGTCACGAAGCGCTGCACGAGGACGTGACCAGGCAGGAGCGGACTAGCGAGCGGCTCTTTGAGGAGGAGATTGAGCTCCAGTGGGAGAAGGGTGGCTCTGGCCTGGTGTTCTACACCGACGCTCAGTTCTGGCAGGAGGAGGAAGGAGGTAAGGCCAGGTAGCGCTTGGCTATCTTGTGGTTACCGTGACAAATACCGGGTGTGGATCAACTCCTAAAGAGAAAAGGGCTGGCTCAGCTAGACGACTCAAGGCATGGTGATTGGCCTGTGGTGAGGCTGCACGCTGTGGAGTGCTTGGTGCAGGACGACAGTTCACCTCACGGCTGGGGTGCAAAGAAGAGACCAAGTTCCCACAGTCTCTTTTGAGGGTACCAACAAAGCTCCCGTCTTTTAAAGTTCCCCTTACTTCCTGCTGTACCTGGCACTAAGCCTTTCACCCATGTGCTCTGTGGGGACGCTTAGGATCCAGACATTAAGTTGGGGCCTCTGCTCTACAAAGCAGATTTTCCTGACAGTCTAAGAAAGCTAAGAAATGGCTTCCATCCTATGTAAATACAGACTGGCCATCCTATTTTGGAATGAGGAGTTGGTGGGATAGAAACGGAAAGGGTTGACTAACTAGATTTAGCTCTAAACACATGTGGGAGTCGTTGGGGGTGGGGCATAGAGCTTGGTGGAAGAGCATTTTTAGCTGTGCGAGGCCCTGGCTCTCATTCCATAGTCCTGACACCAAAGAACTTAGCGTCTTTAACCCACGTTCTGGGTCTTTTCCCCTGTAGATTTTGATGAGCAGACAGCTGATGACTGGGACGTGGACATGAGTGTCTACTATGACAAAGGTACGGAGCAGGGGGTGGCAGTCCTGGAGGAGCGTGTGCCCTAGTCCCCAGCCTTAGCCACACATGCTTGTCACAGGTTAAGTCAGGACCAGGGGCCGCCCAGGGTCTCTCATTCTCAGTGTGCTCAGGAAGAGTGGGTCAAGAACCCCCTGGACACCAAAATCTGCAGCTGCTCATTTACACAGTACTGAATAGACATGCTTATATCCTCATGCATACCTAATAATCTCTCTAAAAAGTGGGGGTGTGGTTCGAGGGAGTTGCTTGCACGAAGAGCTTGAATAAACTGCTTGGAGAAGGAAAAAAAAAAAAGTTATCGCGAGCTGGAGTCATGGCTCAGAGGTTAAGAGCACTGGCTGTTCTTCAAAGGTCCTGAGTTCAATTCCCAGCAACCACATGGCGGCTCACAACCATCTATAGTGAGATCTGGCGCCCTCTTCTGGTGGGCAGATATACATGCAGGGAGAACATTGTATACATAATAAATAAATAAACCTTTTTAAAAAGGCAGAGGCAGGCAGATCGCTGGGAATTCAAGGCCAGCCTGGTCTACAGAGTGAGTTGAGGACAGCCAAGGGCTACACAGACCTTGTCTCAAAAGACAAAATAAAGTAAAACAAAATTCCAGGTTGTTCTTCAAAATTATGAGTTGACCAAAAGCCAAGTTTCTAACTGTTTGGAACCTGTTCACCCAGAACGCCACAGGCCTGTCACAGAGAGAGGACCACTAGACCAGGCTGGCCTCAGACTCAGAGATCCTCTTTCCTCTGCCTTTAAAATGCTGAGATTACCAGCACTCAGGAGGCAGAGGCAGGCGGATCACTGTGAGTTCGAGGCCAGCCTGGTCTACAAAGCGAGTCCAGGACAGCCAAGGCTACACAGAGAAACCCTGTCTCAAAAGACAAAAATAAATAAATAAATAAATAATGCTGGGATTAAAGATAGGTGCCATGTAGCAGGGCATGGTGGCACATGTCTTTAATCCCAGCACTCAGGGAGGCAAAGGTAGTCAGATGGGTGTGAGTTCAGGGCCAGCCAGGGCTACACAGAGAAACCCTGTCTTGAAAAACAAAAAGAAAAAAAAGGTGTGTGGCATGATTTCTTGTCCTTTTTTTTTTTTTAGATAAAATTCTTATTTTAATTGTATTTATGATTTTTCATTTTGTTTGATTTTTGAGTCAGGCTCTACGTGGCTATCCCTGGCTATCCCAGAAGTCACTATGTAGACCAGGCCTTGAACTCAGAAATCCACATGCCTTTCCCTTGGAAGTGCTGGGATTAAAGGCATGTGCCACCAACCTCAGCTAAGATTTATTTATTTATTTATTTATTTATTTATTTATTTATTTTTGGTTTTTCGAGACAGGGTTTCTCTGTGTAGCCTTGGCCATCCTGAGCTCACTTTGTAGACCAGGCTGGCCTCGAACTCACAGCGATCCGCCTGCCTCTGCCTCCTGAGTGCTGGGATTAAAGGCATGCGCCACCACGCCCGGCTAGATTTATTATTTTTATCCTGTTTGCTTTGCTTGCATGTAAGTATAGCACGTGCCTGGTACACTTGGAGCCCAGAAGAGAGCATCAGAGCCCTCTGGAACTAGAGTTACTGACAGACGTTAGTTGCCATGTGCATGCTGAGAAATGAGCCGGGTCCTGTAGAGGCCCAGTACATACTCTCAACTGCTGAACCGTCTCTGCAGTTCGCAGTAACCTGGGTTCTGATTTCATCTCTGTCAGTTCTGTGACTTTTGTGCACTGTCCCTCATCTGTGAGATGAGACCTGTGCTTCCTGTTCTTGTTGAGTTCCCAGGCTCGTAAGAGAGACTACAGAACATTATGCAAACAACTCAGTAAGACCTGTGAGGGGACCCCAGAAACCTCATCCTCCTGGTGAGTGGGACCCTTTTACAAAATGGATTGTGGTCCCTCAGATGGTGGGGACAAGGATGCCCGTGACTCTGTCCAAATGCGCCTGGAGAGGAGGCTGCGTGATGGCCAGGAAGATGGCTCTGTGATAGGATGCCAAGTGGGCACCTTTGAGCGCCACACCAAGGTGAGTGAGCACTGGCTGGCCCACTCAGCCCTTTCCCTTTATTTCTCTTCCTGTTCCAGGGAATGTGCCTCCCTCTCCTTCCTTTTTCTTTTCCCTCCATCCCTTACTTCCTTTAAGGCAGGGTCTCCACGTGTAGCCCAGCCTAACCTTGAACTCACATCCTCTGCCTCTGTCTCCCAAATAAAGGGACATGCAGCACCTTGAGTCTAACTGCTTCCTTCTGCAGGGCATTGGCCGGAAGGTGATGGAGCGCCAGGGCTGGGCTGAAGGCCAGGGCCTGGGCAGTAGGTGCTCCGGGGTGCCTGAGGCCCTGGATGGTGATGGCCAGCACCCTAGATGCAAGCGTGGACTGGGGTAAGTGCAGCTGAGGGACTCCCTAGGGTCACAGTCCAGCTTGGGCAGTTTGGTTTCCCTCATCCCGTTGCTTGGGGGATGGGTACCCTAGATGAACAACCTCATAGTATAAGGTACAAGAAATAGGTGTTACGTTCGTTTTAAACTAAATCCTACAGCTTAAAAGGATCATGGATTTTGCCAGAGGGTGGTGGCGCACGCCTTTGATCCCATCACTTGGGAGGCAGAGGCAGGCAGATCCGCTGTGAGTTCAAAGCCAGCCTGGTCTACAAATCGAGTCCAGGACAGGCAGGCAAGGCTGCACAGAGAGACCCTGTCTTGAAAGAAAAAAAAAAAAAAAAAAATAGGGTCATGGATTTCCCCTCCCCACAGGAAAGTCGTGTTCTTAAGTCTGAACTGAGGTTTGATAAGGTGGTCTGTTGTGGGGATGAAGATTCCAAGGTTCAGCTGGGCATGGTGGCGCACGCCTTTCATCCCAGCACTCAGGAAGGCAGAGGCAGTTGGAGCTCTCTGAGTTCAAGGCCACCCTGGTCTACAAAGCAAGTCCAGGACAGCCAGGGCCATACAGAGAAACCCTGTCTCAAAAAGAAAAAACAACACACACACACACAAAAACAACCAAACAAAAAAAACCCCTTAAAATTCCAAGGTTCCTGGGAGTTGACACAGACTGTCTCCTATCACCATGAGGCACTTCTGTCATACTAACCAGGCGTGTAGAATTTATTCCTGTCTCCTGCCAGCCTCTTCACCACGAGCCCTGTTTCATCCAGGTACCATGGAGAGAAACTTCAGCCATTTGGACAACAGAAGAGACCCCGTGGAACTAGCTTGGGGCTCATTTCCACAGTCTACGATGCGCCTCTGCCCCAAGACCAGAGGGAGTCCCTGCTCCGGCGCCAGCCACCCACCGGCATGAAGTTTCGGACAGATAAGACTTTTGTGAGGAGTTCCAGCTGGGCCTTAGACAGCCCCTCGGAGCCTGAGTGAGGCCAGGGCCTTGGTCGGGATTGCCCAGCGGCAGGAACACATCCCTCTTCCCGGGTATCCTGCCTTGTAGACTTCTGAAGCAGCCAGGCTAAAGTACACAGCACTGGGCGGGCCCGCCACCTCTCTACCTCAGATGCACAAAAAGCCCCTCCTTCCCCTGGGGCGTTTGTGCCTAAAGGCCTTTCCTTGGTCTCGAACCCTAGTCCTTGTTGGCTTTCCCCAGAACAGCCTGTGGCACAATCAAGTGGGTTTGGGGGCTCAGGGGATGTCTGAACGACAATACCATGAGACAGGAAAAGGGACCAGAGAAGAACTGATCCAGAGAGGGTCGAGCCGCCCCTCACCACCTCTACCCTCTGGCCAGGGACGGGTCTGCGCTAAAATAAGTGAATTTACAACTGGACCAGGCCTAGAAGTCTGCCTTACAGAAGCCTGGGAAAACACTAGCCTGATAAGGAGGCGTGAGAAATGCGCCTGCGTGACCACAGCCTGCGCCGTCGTCGTGTGGGCGGGACTTCCTCTGCAGACAAGTTCCGGCCAAGTCCGGAAGTGGGAGCTTTCCGCTTTCGTACCGGGTAGTTGGCGTCTTTCTGCGTGGGTCGCCTGTTTTAGTTCGGAAAGTGCCTGTGGGCTGGCCTGCTTCACTCATGGCGGGGCCTGTCCCGGTCACTGCCTTCGGGCAGGCGGTGATCGGGCCCCCGGGCTCGGGGAAGACCACGTACTGCCTGGGCATGAGTGAGTTCCTGCGGGCACTGGGTCGGCGCGTGGCGGTCGTGAACCTGGACCCCGCCAACGAAGGGCTGCCTTATGAGTGTGCCGTGGACGTGGCCGAGCTGGTGGGGCTGAGCGACGTGATGGACGCGCTGCGCCTGGGGCCCAACGGCGGCCTGCTCTACTGTATGGAGTACCTGGAGGCCAACCTGGACTGGCTGCGCGCCAAGCTGGAGCCCCTCCGAGGCCACTACTTTCTCTTCGACTGCCCCGGCCAGGTGGAACTCTGCACCCACCACGCCGCCCTGCGCAACATCTTCTCCCAGATGGCTCAGTGGGACCTCAGGGTTCGTCTAGCGTCGGGCCAGCCCATTATGCAGATACAGTCCCTGAGACCGGAAGGCGGGTAGACGCCACACCCCCAGATCACACTGCGAGATGGGGCTGAGTTGGGTTTGGAACCGATGTAAAGCCTCTTGAGTACCAATTTTAGCTTTGCCACCCGCTTCCTGTGTCTGAAAGTCCGTTCACCCCACTCAGTTTTGTCATTTGTAAAAGAATGTTTGTTCTCAACTGGGAATTTAAACAGTTCAGCGATTGTTTGGTGTGCGAAAGTGTAGTGAAAGTGGAGAGGTAGATGCAGTGTAATTTGAACCTGTGGCCCACTGCGGGGCTCTTGGCAGAGACCTTCTGAGAAGGGTTGGAGACTTATTTAGCTCAATGGTAGAGATTTTCCCCCTGAGATAAGGTTTCTCTGTGTGTAGCACTAGCTGTCCTGGAACTCTTGGTAGACCAGGCTGGCCCTTGACCTCACAGAGCTCTGCCTCCTAAACGCTGGAATGAAAGGTGTGCACCACCATACCCGGCAATGGTAGAGATCTTGTGTAACAAGCAGAGGCTTCCAGCCCTGGATTTCGTCCCCAGAATAATAGAACAAAAGGTACCATGTAAGAGAGCCGGGCGTGGTGGCGCACGCCTTTAATCCCAGCACTCGGGAGGCAGAGGCAGGCGGATCGCTGTGAGTTCGAGGCCAGCCTGGTCTACAAAGTGAGTCCAGGATGGCCAAGGCTACACAGAGAAACCCTGTCTCGAAAAACCAAAAAAAAAAAAAAAAAAAAAAAAAGGTACCATGTAAGAAAAAAGTGTCTAGTATCTTCTGGGAGGGGGACATGCTTGGCTTGTGGAGGCCGAAAGATCGGGAATTGTGGCCTTAAAACCTGGTCTCGGAGAGCCGGGCGTGGTGGCGCACGCCTTTAATCCCAGCGCTCGGGAGGCAGAGGCAGGCGGATCGCTGTGAGTTCGAGGCCAGCCTGGTCTACAAAGTGAGTCCAGGATGGCCAAGGCTACACAGAGAAACCCTGTCTCGAAAAACCAAAAAAAAAAAAAAAAAACCTGGTCTTGAGCACACACATGTAGAAGGAAAAAAGCAGAACAGTACTAAGAAAGGCCTGGCTGGCTCCCTAAGCTACAGTCTGACAAGGGGGGCGTGGGTCCCAAAGTTCCCTCCCACCCAGGTCAGCCTTGCCTCTCACCCTGTGCTGTCTGCTCACAGCTGACCGCTGTCCACCTTGTGGACTCTCACTACTGTACTGACCCAGCCAAGTTCATCTCCGTCCTGTGCACCTCCCTGGCCACCATGCTGCATGTGGAGCTGCCCCACGTCAACGTCCTCTCCAAGATGGACCTCATTGAGCACTATGGGAAGCTGGGTAAGAGACCGACCCTGCTTGGTGCTGGAGGAAGCTGCCGCTGCCTCACTGTGGCTTCCTGAAAACTGGCCATTTATTGTGTGGGCCACTGTGCCAGACCCTCCAGTAGATGTGGATAGGGCTATGAAGGGATTTAAACAAGGTGATAAGACAGTGGCTGGCTAAAGGAAGTGGATAACGGATCACTGCTCTGAGGCCATGGCACCTTGACACTTGGGTGGTGACAAACAGCTGGAAGGCTGCTGTAGCCAGTACTGTCCTCACCCAGCTGGGCAAGATCTGTGAGTTCGAAGCCAGCCTGGTCTACAGAGTGAGTTCCAGGACAGCCAGGACTACACACAGAGAAACCCTGTCTCAGGAAAAAAAAAAAGAAAAACTACATTGGTTATAGGTCCCCCGCCCCTCAGAGCTGAGGACTGAGCCCAGGGCCTCTGCCACTGAGCTAAACCCTCAACCTTGGTTATAGGTTTGTTTGTTTCTTTGTTTTTTGGTTTTTTTTTTTTTTTTACTTTGTTGCTGTTGTTGTTTTAATAATTTATTTAATTTTATTTTGTGTGCATTGGTGTGAGGGTGTCAGATCCCCTGGAACTGGAGCTACAGACAGTTGTGAGCTGCCATGTGGGTGCTGGGAGTTGAACCTGTGTCCTCTGAAAGAGCAGCCTGTGCTCTTAACCACTGAGCCATCTTGCCAGCTCCTACTTTGTTGTTTATTTTTGAGACAAGATTTCGCTGTGCAGCGCTGGCTGTCCTGGACTTGCTTTGTCAACCAGGTTGGCCTCAAACTCACTGAGATCCACTTGCCTCTGCCTCCATAGTGCTGGGATCACAGGGGTGCACCTCCATACCCAGTATTGGTTTTGTTTGTTTTCTCTCTCTCTCTCTCTTTTTTTTTTTTTTTAAAGATTTCTTTCTTTATTATGTATGCCATGTTCTGCCTGCATGTACGCCTAGCTGCTAGAAGAAGACACCAGATCACATTACAGATGGTTGTGGGCCACCATGTGGTTGTCATCAGTGCTCTTAACCTCTGAGCCATCTCTCCAGCCCCTCGGTTATGATTTTTTTGTTTGGTTGGTTTGGTTTGGTTTTTGAGACAGAGTTTCTCTGTGTAGTGTTGGCTGTTCGGGGCTCACTTTGTAGACCAGGCTGGGTCACAGGGATCCACCTGCCTCTGCCTCCCAAGTGCTGGGATTAAAAATGTGTACTACCACGCCTGGCTAGTTCTGAGGTCTTAAGCCTAAGTGTCAGCAGCTTCTAACTCTGGTTTCTTTCCTCAGCCTTCAACCTGGACTACTACACAGAAGTCCTGGACCTCTCCTACCTGCTTGACCACCTGGCGTCTGACCCTTTCTTCTGTCACTACCGTCAGCTCAACGAGAAACTGGTACAGCTCATCGAAGACTACAGCCTGGTCTCCTTCATCCCCCTGAACATCCAGGTACTGGACAGTGAGAGATCTCTCCTCCTCCCTGCCTGCAGGTCTGACATGCGAAGGGCATGTGAAGACTTGGCGCCCTGGGCCGGTCCTTGGCTTGCTTTCAGGACCAGGAGCAGCAGTAGCCATGATCCCAGTAAAAGCATAGACCAGACTTTGGTCCTGTTGCTCCTGAGTCACAGAGGCCTCTGCGCTGGTTCCCTCTTGAGTGTGGATGAACATGAGTGAATCCAGAAAGTCACCAGCAAGAAGTTGACCCAGGACCAAGGGGACAATGGTTTTGGGTCCATTTAGCTGAGCAACCATGCTGCCCTCAACCTCCGCACCGCGCCTCTTTTTGAAACAGATAGCCCAAGAGACATGGTGGTTTTACGTTCCTTTCTGCAGCCGGAGACACAGTAGTTCTCAACTTGTGGGCTGTGACTCCTCTGGGGGCCACATAACAGGTATCCTGCATAGCATAAGCATTACAATTCAATTCACAGCAGTCGCAACATTACAGTTATGAAGGAGCAACAAGACAATTGAATTGTTGGGGGTCACCACAGCGGGAGGCGCTAGATTAAAGGGCCGCAGTGTTAGGAAGGCTGAGAACTGATGCTGTAACCCCACAATTGCTAACTTCAGCGTGAGGAGAGTGTGCGTGCCCACCACCCCCTCCTAAGGCTTTCCCTGCCAGCACTGTGCTGGGGGCTGAACACATGTTATTTTGATCTGTATATTTCATTGAGATACAT
Source organism: Acomys russatus (assembly GCF_903995435.1). Classification (NCBI taxonomy): domain Eukaryota; kingdom Metazoa; phylum Chordata; class Mammalia; order Rodentia; family Muridae; genus Acomys; species Acomys russatus. Next base: position 27,704,846 of record NC_067165.1, read on the forward strand.
GGATGGGGAGACTGTTACAACCCACATAGCAGGTATTTGTCAGGTGTCCAGACTCTGGAGGTGCCTTGACCTTCACTGACTCCTGACCTTGAAGGCTGCTTGCCCCAGTGGGGACCAGGCAGTTCTCTAGGATAATAGGGGTGCTGCCCTGGGCAGTGACTGCGCTGAGCAGCCGGGCCTGGGGTGGGGAATGTGGGGGTGGGGGGGTGGGGGTGGCTGTTCTAGGCCAAGGAAGGTGCACATGTGGCGGCGGCGGCAGCATGGGAGGAGTTGTTGGAGGGCACAGCCTCAGCTCCACAGCTCACCAAGCCGTTTCTCTGCTCTGCTCAGGACAAGGACAGCATCCAGCGGGTCTTACAGGCCGTGGACAAAGCCAATGGCTACTGTTTTGGGGTTCAGGAACAGCGAAGCCTGGAAGCCATGATGTCCGCTGCGGTGGGAGCCGACTTTCATTTCTCCTCGTATCCTTAGGGGACGCGGGAAGGGACCAATGGAAGAACACAGGCACAGAGGCCTAGAAATGAAATGGCATTGGGCCTTTGGGAGAAGTGCGAGGGGTTCGGTTTGCTAGGTGTAATGGGAAAGAAGTGGTGAGTAAAAGAGGCGTGGCTGGGCATAGAGGGGGGTGCAGCCCAGGATAGCTCCTTGCCTATGGCCGTGAAACTTCGGTTTGATCCCTGCTGGGGGATCTGTAGACAGTCTCAAGGATGAGGATTGATTTATTTGGTGTTTTGAGACAGGGTCTCTCTACCCCTAGCTGACCTATAGCAACCTATGTGGTACAAGCTAGTCTTAAGCTGTTTGTTTTTTCCTTTTTTTTTTTTTTAAAGCATAGCCTGTATATGTGCCTGCAGGCCAGAAGAGGGCACCAGCTCTCACTGTAGATGGTTATAAGCCACCGTGTGGTTGCTGGAACTTAAACTCAAGACCTTTGCAAGAGCGTGCAGTGCTCTTAACCTCTGAGCCATCTCTCCAGCCAACTCCCGGCACATGCCTGTAAGTCAGTGCCTGGGATTCTGAGGGAGAAAGAGCATCAGAAGCCTGAGGCTAGCCTGGGCTATAAAGTAAGAGACTACCTCAAGACATATAGGAGAAGCCAGGCATGGTGGCACATGCCTTTAATCCCAGCACTCCGGAGACAGAGGCAGGTGGATTGCTGTGAGTGTGAGGCCAGCCTGGTCTACAAAGCAAGTTCAGGACGCGAAGGCTACACAGAGAGACCCTGTCTTGAAAAACCAAACAAGGTAGAGGCAGGTGAGTTCGAGGCCAGCCTGGTCTACAAAGAGAGTCCAGGACAGCCAAGGCTAACACAGAGAGACCCTGTCTCGAAAAACCAAAAAAAGAAAAACCAAACAAATAAAAACAAAGAGAATAGAGAAAAAAGTATGAGTTGAAAAATATGGTATGGAAGAGGTAGATTAGGAGAGCTAGTGGCAGAGTGGTCATGGGGTAGAGGGGACAGGTCTGCCTTTAGAAGGGATGGGCGGGCAGTTGAGCGGAGTTTGAGCTCACTGCTGGACAGCCAGAGCTGTGCAGACGGCAGCTGGGCCTTTGGTATTGGGTTTTGACCAGTTCATGTGTTCCTTGGGTAAGAGGCAGGAGGGAAAGGCCTGGTCCTTCAGGTCGATGGTCTCTGAGACAGCACTGGTCCAGGAGGCTGGAGATGGGCGTTCCAGGGTCTGGGATATAGAGGCAGATGAGTCCAACCAGCACTAGTGATTTGTGTCAGGCCCTTAAGGGCGAGTGGCTAAAATGGTGGCAATAGGTCATGTGCAGCTAGTGCTAGCAGTGTCCAGTCAGTCTTTCCTGTTGTGAATGTGATCTGTGTCCTGTCCCCTGTAGCCCAAGAAGAGTAGGGTACTTCCTTGGTAAGGAGGAGGGGGTGCAGTAGTCACTGAGCACCTGCTGTGTGACAGGTGTCAGGGAGGTGCTCTACTCACTTTATGGTCACAGCTCCTGGGTGCCCTTACGAGGAAAGGGAAGTGGCAGAGGCAGGATTTGAACACCCTGGTCTGGTATAGAGCATATACTGGAGGGCTAGTGCTCCCTGGGCACTAGGGACCACTTTGCTATATGGTCAGTGTGGGGAGAAACAGGAGCCCTGCGTGGCGCAGGGATGCTTGGCAGTGGCTCACCAACTGTGGGAACTAGGGCAGAAGAGGTCAGATCCTGCCGGGCCAATCCCTCATCATCTGCTTGTGCTCTAAGCCTTGACACCCCCCCCCCCCCCCCTTTCCCTCAGCACTCTGGGCATCCAGGAGAAGTACTTAGCATCCTCGGAGCAGACTGCAGAGCCGGAGGCCATGCAGCTGGAACACTCGGGGCCTGGGTAGCCGTGCACAGCTCGGTGGTGGGCGCACAGCCTGGCAGGGTACAGACCCAAAAGCCCTGTCCAGCCCATGCTGAGGCTGGGAGGAAGCAGCCATCCCTGCAAAGGACTTCAAAGCAGACACGCGCCCTCTGTGGCGCCCTCAAGCTCGGAGCCCTGCCCCCAGGAAATGCTGCCCAGAAGTTGAGGACTGGCTCTACTTGGGCTTCCATGGGGTGTGATATGAGACTTTTTGTGACCTCAAACTTTTCTTCAATCCTCCGGACCTGAGGGTTTGGAGAACCAAGAAATGATCTGTTCCTCCGAATAGTCCTGTTTCTTTGTTTTTTGTTTTAATTTTTTTTTTTTAGGGTTTTTTGTTTTGTTTTTTGAGACAGAGTTTCTCTGTGTAGCCCTGGCTGTCCTGGACTCTCATTGTAGACCAGGCTGGCCTCACCGGGATCCACCTGCCTCTGTCTCCTGGGTGCTGGGATTAAAGGTGTGCACCACCACTGCCCGGCCTTTGTTTTGTTTGTAATTGCTTGTGTGTGTGTGCACGCGCGCAGGTGTGCAGGCATGGTCAGGTAGCTTGTGGGACCAGGGTCTCTCCCGAGTTCTCCGTGGTGAGCTCAGGTCATGGGACTTGACACCAGGTGCCTTCCCCTGCGGAGCTGCCTCAGCAGCCCCACTTGTCCCTTCATTCTTCATTCAGGACAGGTTCACGAGGCCTCTGCTCCGGCAAATCAGAGCTGTGCGTGACCTCCTCCTTCAGTGCTAACAGTGGGTGTTCAGGTCAAACATCTACAGGCAACTCCTAGCCAGACCTTATTTACTGCTTTATTTTTATCCTATGCATTTTATGGTTTTATTCTGTTTTGGCAAATATTAGTGAAAGTTTGAAAGATTAACATCACTTGGGCTGGAGACAGTTTAGTAGTAACTAGCGTGTGCCAGGGTCACATGCCAGGAGAGAAAGGAGTGATTCCTTCAAAAACGAGGGGATTTTTATTATGTGCCTCTAATCCCAATACTTGCGATGTTGGGACAGTAGGATCAGGTGTCCACGGTCAGCCTTGGCTATATCGTTAATTTCAGTCAAGCCCTGTGTCTAAAGAAGGTTTGTGCAAAGTGAGTTGTTTAAAGAAAAGTAGTATTGCTGTGAGTTCAAGGCCAGCCTGGTCTACGAGGTGAGTCTAGGACAGTCAAGGCTACACAGAGAGACCCTGTCTTGAAGAAAAGAAAAAAGGAAAGTATTGCCGGGTGGTGGTGGAGCATGCCTTTGATCCCAGCCCTTGGGAGGCAGAGGCAGGTGGATTGCTGTGAGTTCGACACCAACCCGGCACCAACCAACAAAGCGAGTCAGAACAGTCAAGGCTACACAGAGAAACCCTGTCTTGAAAAACAAAAATAAATAAAATTATTTAATGTTTTAAATTAAGTTGTCTGTGAACTCTTCTTTGCTGTTTATGTAGGGGAGCGGCAGTTTGCATTTTTAGCCAGTAGGTGGTGCTATAGACTCAATTTTGCCCTTACATCCTGACAGGAAGGGCCTGATGACCAAAGGGCACTTGTGCCAGCAGGCTTTTTTCTGGCTTTATCTGTAGACCCATTACAGCTACATGTGTGCTGGGTTTGGCATTTTACAAAGAGCCTGCTCATAAAGAATCCTCACGTGGCTCTTACAGCAACCCGGAGAGAGACGAGGTAGGGAATGTCACTAGCCTGGCTCCCTCAGCTCACCTTGTCAACTGAGTCTGGAGTGGCCCTCAGTGTATGTACATATGTCATTTATCACCCCGTGGGAACTTTAGTCAAGAGAAAAGTTGAGGAATCTAAACATGGGCTACGAGTACTGGTCGAATCCATGGTGGGTTTCTGCAGTTCAGGAAAGTCCGTTCTGAAGTGGCAGTGAACCTGGTGCCTGATCTTCGCTTCCCAGTGTGGGCAGCCACAGCTGAAAGCAGGAGACGGGCGGCTAGCCTCAGCTCCCACGCCAGGCTGTGGCTGCGTAATAAGCAGGTGCTGTTTCCCCAGCCTCTTTCATCTGAGGAGTTCAAAGCACCTCACCCCTATTAATGCCCTGCACAGTAGGTGGGGAGTACCAACAGAGCAATCCAGGGGAAACTGAGGCCAGGAGGCACAGCTTGAGCTTTGCTGTGAGTCACCTGCGGGGCCGGGAGCCCAGGAACCCAGACGCCCAGGCTTCTGGGCAAACGCCATGTCTGGGTGGGAAGGAGGGTTCTGTGTTTTGAATGGCACCATAGTCATAGGTTTTGATGCTTGCCCATCACAGGCCCTGACTCCCCAGAACAAACCACATGCAGGGGCTGAGGGCATTGTTTACAGCTTTATAGCTCAGCCGTGCACCTCAGCATGCACTCTGGCCAGAGTGGAGGTGGGAAGGGAGGCCTTGGTTGTGGCGGCAAGTGTTTCATTTTTCAGCAAACGTAGTTCTCAGCCAGGCTTGGCGGCTGCCATGTATAACCAAACTTCAGGTTAGGTTTTACCTTTCTAGTGAAAATACGAAAATTATGGCTGGGTGTAGTACATTATACATTTAACCCCAACACTCAAGAGAGAAGCAGAGGCAGATGGATGTCTGTGAGTTCGAGGCCAGCCTGGTTTGTAGAGAGAGTTCCGAGAAGAGCCAGGACTACACAGAAACCCTGTCTCAGAGGGGGGGGGGGGGGGGGGGGGGAGAGAGAGAGAGAGGGAGAGAGAGGGACCACCGCAGGTACCAGGCCCACACATGTGCACAGACATACGTGCAGACGAAACTCTCAAGCACATAAAATATAAAATGTAAAAAGTAGGGGGAAAATGGGGAGGTAAAAAAAAAAAGTTGAGATAGGCTCCATGGGTAAAGCCTCTGAGTTTGAGCCCCAGTTGGTTCTTGCAGGGTGACTGACTCAAGCGAGTTGTCAGCTGACCTAAGCACATGTGCCCATACACATGCACAGAATAACGTTTTGTTTTGCTTTTAAGTCAATACAGTGCTCTGCCTGCATGTACACCTGCAGGCCAGAAGAGGGCATCACATCACATTCTAGATGGTTATGAGCCACCATGTGGTTGCTGGGAATTGAACTCAGGACTTCTGGGAGACCAGACAGTGCTGGTAATCTCTGCCCCCAAAATAACATTTTGGTAGTTTTGTTTGGTTTGGGTTTTGGTTTTTTGAGACAGGACTTCTCCATGTAGCCTTGGATGTCCTGGACTCCCTTTGTAGACCAGGCTTTGTAGACCCTAACCCTGAGTCCAGGACAGCCAGGGCTACAGAGAAACCCTGTTCCGGGAAAAACAAAAAACAAAACAAAAAAACCCAAAGACAAACAAAAGCAAAGCTGCTGCTGGTACTGCTCAGATTCTGCAGATGTGCTACCACAGTGCTTTCCAGGAATGAATAGCGTCATCTTTCCTGGCCACCCCTGCTGAGCAGCACTGATTTAGTGCTTCTATCTCTGAATTGGAGACCACCCTCCCCCAAGTAGCCGGAAGGTAGAGTGGGGAGGTGGTCTCTGAAAGGCTCCTAGCTTAGTGGCAGAGGCCCTGGGCCCCGCCCTGTCTGCCTGCATTAGTGGAGTGCTCACCCAGGCTTATCCTAGCAGTGTCTGGAAAGGAGAAAGATTTCCCATCTTTTCCCAAGAGGGACAAGGAAGGCCTTCAGCCCCATTGTAGCACCAAAGCCCCAGTTTGGATCTCTTCTCTAACACCTGTTTAACCAGTCCTGATCTACCCAACCTGGGGTGCCCACTCCAGTTTCCTGCCCTGCTTAGAACTCCACAGTAAGGTGCGGCTGCTCCCTGTGATGTGACTCCTGCTGGGGGTTCCAAGCTATGTCTTGTCTTTCTTTGTGTTCCTGCTCTTCCAGCCAGGGAGATGCCTGAAACCCCGGAGGCCCAAGCTGACTGGGCGGTTTTGTTTTGTTTCTCAAGACAGGGTCTCTCTGTGTAGCCTTGGCTGTCTTGGACTTGCTTTGTAGACCAGGCTGGCCTCGAACTCACTGCGATCCACCTGCCTCTGCCTCCCAAGTGCTGGGATTAAAGGTGTGCATGTACCACCACACCAAGCTTTCAATAATTTAAAAAAAAAAAAAAAAAAAGCTCTAGGGAGTGGGGCGTGGTGGCGCACGCCTTTAATCCCAGCACTTGGGAGGCAGAGGCAGGTGGATTGCTGTGAGTTTGACACCAACCTGGTCTACAAAGCGAGTCCAGGACAGTCAGGGCTACACAGAGAAACCTTGTCTTGAATAACCAAAAATTATTAAATAATAAAAATAAATAAAAATCTCCAACGGATTCAACTCTCTCTTCTCTCCATGGGTACTACATGCATGTGATGTGCATTTATATACTTGCAGGCAAACATTCATACACATAAATACAAATGTTTTACTTTTATGGGGTTTGGTTTGGTTGGTTGGTTGGCTTTTTGAGACAGTTTCTCTGTAGCCTTGGCTGTCCTGGACTCACTTTATAGACAAGGCTAGCCTTGAACTCAGAGATCCATCTGCCTCTGCCTTCCAGTACTGGGATTAAAGGCATGTGCCACCATGCCCAGCAAAAACAAATGTTTCAAAAATAATGAAATAAAGGCCGGGCGTGGTGGCGCACGCCTTTAATCCCAGCACTCGGGAGGCAGAGGCAGGCGGATTGCTGTGAGTTCGAGGCCAGCCTGGTCTACAAAGTGAGTCCAGGATGGCCAAGGCTACACAGAGAGACCCTGTCTCGGAAAAACCAAAAAAAAAAAAAAAAAAATGAAATAAGATGGGAGAGATGGGTCAAGAGCTAAGGGCACTTACTTTCCTCCAGAGGATCAAAGTTTGGTTCCCAGCATCCCCATCCAGCATCTCGCATCCTAATTCAGCTCCGGGGGATCTGATGTGACCTGGCTGCCTACGATGCACACAGATGGCATACACAGACAGAGGCAAGCAAACATACACGTAAATAAAACATCAAGAAAATGTCAGGTAATGAAATACTTTTTTATAAAATTGAAGCCAGGTTTGGTGGTTGCATACCTTTGGTCTTAGTGTTAGGGAGGCAGAGGAGTTGAGATTAGTTGGGCAGTGGTGGCACATGCCTTTAATCCCAGCACTCAGTGGGCACAGGCAGATCTCTGAGTTTGAGGCCAGCCTGGTCCACAAAGCGAGTCCAGGACAGCCAAGGCTACACAGAGAAACCCTGTCTCAAAAAAAAAAAAAAAATTTAAAAACCAACCAACAGAGCTGGAGAGATGGCTCAGTGGTTAAGAGTGCTGTCTGTTCTTCCAGAGGTCCTGAGTGCAATTCCCAGCAACCACATGGTGGGTCTTAACCATCTATAATGAGATTGGGTGCCCTCTTCTAGTGTGTATATAATTTATATATGTAATAAATAATAATCTTAAAAAAAACAAAAAAACAACCAACCAACAAAGAACAGTTGGAGGTAAGAAAAAGAAAGGGCCAGTTAGATAGCTCAGGAGGTCCTTGCTGCCAAATCTAACCTGAGTTTTGATTCCCACGACCCACATGGTGGAGGGAAAGAATTGATTTCTGCAGGTTGGCCTATTCAGACAAGTTGTCCTCTGATGTCTACATGGTGCCCATATATACCTACACACAAATTAATACACCTAATTTTCTTTTCTTTTTCCTTCTGTTTTTTGTTTTGTTTTTTGTTTTTTTGAGACAGGGTCTCTCTGCGTAGCCTTGGCTGTCCTGGGCTTACTTCGTAGACCAGGCTGGCCTCGAACTCACAGCGATCTGTCTGCCTCTGCCTCCCGAGTGCTGGGATTAAAGGCATGTGCCGCCACGACAGGCTCAATAAATGTAAGTTTCTTTCTTTTTTCTTTTTTTCTTTATTTTTTTTAAAGATTTCTTAATTATGTATATACCTCCATGTACTCCTGCAGGCCAGAAGAGGGCATCAGATCACATTATAGATGGTTATGAGCCACCATGTGGTTGCTGGGAATTGAACTCAGGACCTCTGGGAGAGCAGCCAGTGCTCTTAACCTCTGAGCCATCTCTCCAGCCCCAATAAATGTAATTTTAAAAAAAAATTAAATACAGCCGGGCGTGGTGACATGAACCTTTAATCCCAGCACTCACTTAGGAGGCAGAGGCAGGTGGATCATTGTGAATTCAAGGCCGGCCTGTTCTACAAAGCAAGTCCAGGACAGACAAGGGTAACACAGAGAGACCCTGTCTCAAAAAACAAACAAAAAACCAAAACCAAAAACATTAAATATAAAGTAGAAGGGCAATTGTTAGCATGCACCTTCAATCTCAGTGTTTGGGAAGCCGAGGCCGGCATCTCAGTTTTCAAAGGCCAGACTGGTCTACATAGCTAATTCTATGTCATCCAAGGCAACAGGATGAGATGTTTTGTTTTTTGGGACAGGTTCTCTCTGTGTAGCCTTTGCTGTCCTGGACTTGCTTTGTAGATCAGGTTGGCCTTGAACTCACAGCGATCTACCTGCCTCTGCCTCCTAAATGCTGGGATTAAAGGCGGGCTCTACCGCACCCAGCTCAGGATGGGTGTTATACACACAAAAGCCACGCCTTTAACCCCAGCACTCAGGCAGAGGCAGGTGGATCTATGTGAGTTTGAGGCCAGCCTGGTCTACAGAGTGAGTTCTAAGCCAGTCAGGGTTATATAGAGTAACCCTGTCTTGAAAAATATAACAACAATAACAACAACAACTTTATTTACTCTGTATGGCTGTGTGATATATGTCCCCAGGTGCATGTAGGTACCTAAGAGCCCAGAAGAGAGCATCAGATTCCCTAGAACTCAAGTTACAAGTCATTGTGAGCCACCTTATGTGGGTGCTGGGAATTGAACCCAGGTCCTTAGCTACAACAGTAAGCACTCTTGACCCCTGAGCCACCTCTCCAGTTTTTCTTACTTCAGAAACATTTTTATTACATTTATTTATGTGTATGTATGTGCCTGCACGTACAGCCAAGATGGCCGTCAGAGGACAACTTCTAGAATCCTGTTCTCCACCCGGTGGGGCACAGGAGCAAACCTGGGTCCTCAGGCTTGCCTTTACCCAGCATGCTTCCCTGAGCCCAGGGTTGCTCTCTTATCTCCAGACAGACTTCAGTTTCCCAGCCCTGTAAGGAGAAGGTCGGGTGTAAAGCAGGGATGAATCAGCCGGACCCCCCAGGCTGCCATACCTGTCTACTGCCCCCACAGACATTCCTGGCTCCTGACTCAGTGGGGAGGTGGAGCCAGGGGGGGAGGAGAGGGGGGGAGGGGGACGGGACTCTTGGGAGGGAGACCTACCATGCAGAAACCTGCCTTCCCCATCCCACACAGAGCAGAGGTGGGGGATGGTGTGCGCCCTGTGAGCCAGCTGAAGAGCAGGGACAAAGAGTGGAGCTGGTTAAGGAGAACTAAGCAGGTGAGCGAGCCAAGCTGGAAACTGCATGGCTCTGCTCTCACGTGCTCTAAGACAGCTAGCTGCCTTCTGCTGGGACCTAGGGCGGAGGACACCGATAGTGAGTAGAGGAAGAAAAAGGTTTTATTATTTGTTTGTTTGTTTGTTTATTTTTTGCAGGGTGTGGTGGTGCACACCTGTAATCCCAGCACTTGGGAGGCAGAGGCAGGGGGTGGATCTCTGTGAGTTCGAGGCCAGCCAAGTCTACAAAGGGAGTCCAGGACAGCCAGGACTACAAGAGAAACCCTGTCTTGAAAAACTAAAAGAAAAAAAAAAAAAAAAGAAAGAAAAAGGTTTTTTTTTTTTTGGTTGGTTTTTTAGTTTTTTTGTTTTGTTTGTTTTTAGAAGCAGGAGCAGGATAGCCCAACATAATGCATGCTTCTTGAATGTATTTTTAACTCATAAAACCCCAACACACAAAACAGATCTATGTGTGGCTACTTTAACGACAATGTGTGGAAACAGAAAACCCTTGCCACTTGGGTCCTGCCGGGAGGCAACCTCTGAACAATTTGAAAACAGGTGTTGTAATTCCAAGACATGGGCCTGAGAGTCAGAGCCTGTCCCACTCCCAGCACAAGCAGTGGTCTAACCTTAGCTATTGAGTTACTTTGAGCCCCAGTTGCTTCAGGGATAAACACAGATATGATGCCATGCCTCACCTTGAGGATAAAGATATGAGCCTGCCTGGCACAGACTCATCATGGCAACTATGCTATTACTGCATCCTGCTCTCTGGGAAGAGGGAGGATGGGGTGCCCTGGTCGGGAAAGCCATCTTGATGCAAACATCTGAAATCAGGTTTCCTGGAGAGGCCTGGGATGTTTGGATGTCAGACACTGTGTGTGTGTCCATATGTATATATGAGAGTGTGTGTGTGTGTGTGTGTGTGCATGTGTGAGTGAGTGTATGTGTGTGTCTAAGTGTGTGTGTGTGTGTGTGTGTCTCTGTGTGTGTCTGAGTGAGTGAGAGTGTGTGTGTGTGTTCCTGGGAAGAGTACGTTGCTTTCCAGGAAGAACCCACAGTAGCCTTCTGGTAATGTCTTTCCTACGTTGCCTGGTTGGTTCTGCCTACCACTTGCAACTTTGAATCTACAGAGCCAATTTGATTTTCTTTTCCTTTCTTTTTTCTTTTTTTTTTTTTTTTTTTTGGTTTTTCGTGACAGGGTTTCTCTGTGTATCGTTGGCTGTCCTGGACCCGCTTTGTAGACCAGGCTGGCCTCGAACTCACAGCGATCTGCCTGCCTCTGCCTCCCAAATGCTGGGATTAAAGGCGTGTGCCAGCCGGCTAACAAATATATTACGAACTTATTAATGGAGAGTACTTCACTTATAACCCCACTAACCTAAACAATGGGAAATGATGATTAAAGACTACAACAATGAAACCTTAAGGATATCAGTTTCGAGAACAATTCTCCTGGCGGAATCAGCAGGGTTCCTTAACCTGGAGCAACCAGAACCCGGAACCTCAAGGCCAGGGAGTGGTGGCTCACGCCTTTAATTCCAGCTCTCGGGAGGCAGAGGCAGGTGGATCGCTGTGAGTTTGAGGCCAGCCTGGTCTACAAAGTGAATCCAGGACAGCCAAGGCTACAGAAAGAAACTCTGTCTCGAAAAACCAACCAACCAACCAAACAAACAAAAAACCAGAACCTGGAACCTCAGCTGGAGCCCGGAGCCCTGAAGCCTTCTCTCATTGGTTCTCTCTAGGAGCGTCTAGAATGGAGCGATGAACAGCCAAATCTATCCCAAGTCTCCAAAGGCCCCGCCTCTTGTTTTTGGCTCACATTTATACCTCCTCTCAGAATTTGTTCAAGGATGTTTTTCAGCTGGTTAAAAACCAATCTCCCCCACATGGTAGTTCAACTTCTAGGAGAATAAACACCACCTGCTCTCTCACAAGTCTTTTTCTCATCCCCCACTTGTGATCTAAATTAAAAAAAAGATGTTTAGCTCTCCTTCACAGATGGTTCCTGGGGCGTGTTTTTCTCTCCTTGGTGTTGGGGTCTGAGCCTAGCACACTCATATGCCAGGCACATATTTTTCCACTGACCTCAAGTGTTATTTTTATTTATTTTGGTTTTATATTTGGTTTTTCAAGACAGGGCTGTCCTGGACTTGCTTTGTAGACCAGGCTGGCCTCCAACTCACAGAGATCGGCCTGCCTCTGCCTCCCAGGTGCTGGGATTAAAGGCGTGCACCACCACGCCTGTCGGTTTATTTGGGTTTTTGTTTGTTTGTTTGAGGTAGGGTTTCTCTATGTAGTCTTGGCTGTCCTGGAACTCACTCTGTAGACTAGGCAGGCCTTGAGCTCAGAGATGCACGTGTCTCTGCCTGGGTAAATGCTGGGATTAAAGGCGTGGCTGCTTCCACTTAAATTTCCTGAGGCTGGCTCTCTTGATCTTATGGAGAACCTGCTGATGTGGTCAGCTGGGATGCCCTGCCTCTGCCCTTGTAAGCTGGAGTTACAAGCAGGCCACCTATCACACCCTGCATTTGCTTGGGTTTCTGTGGCTCTAAGCACCATTGAGCCATCTCCCTAGCCCTTACAGACAGTTTATTTTGAGACCGAGTCTCACCATCTTGCCTCGACTGACCTCAGTTTGTGTGTGCACATGTGCCTGTGTATGTGCGAGAAGATCCCTGGAGTTGGAGTTATAGTGAGCCATAATTTTAAGCTCTCTAAAATTTATTTTTATAGGTGTTTATCTGCATATGTGTCTGCGTACCACACTTGTGCTTGGTATCCGTGGAAGTCAGCAAAGGGTTTCAGATTCCCCTGGGACTGGAGTTGCAGAGAGTAGTGAGCTGAAATGTAGGTGCTAGGAATCAAATAAGCCAGTGCTCTTAATGGCTGAGCCATCTCCACCCCAAAAGTTTTTTTTTTAAAACATGTAGACACAAAGGTGTGAGATCACTTTGGTGAGAAAGTATTGCCTTAAATAGCTACGATCGATCTGGTGCTAGTAATCAGTGGACTTCATGACCTCCAGTGCAGGCTGTCTCCTCTGGATTATCTGTGACCACCAGCACAGTACCTTAACAAAGCTCCCACCCGCTCATTTTCAGGGCAGCCCCACAAGGTCCGGAGCCAGCACACAGGCTGAGAGGCACAGGAGGAGTTCCTTTCCCAGGCCCTACCCCATTAAGAGAAAGTCACCAGACCTGTCTAGTGGAAAGAAACCGGGTCACCTACTGAGCTGAGGGGAGTTGCCTGCCCTAGCCCAGAGACTTTGGAAAGCCAGAAACCCTGAAACCTGACATATCACCAGGAAATGAGAAAACAGAGGGTCCTAAAGGCTCTGAAGAGATCCTGCAGCTTCTCAGAAGAGTTGGGGGCGGTAACAAGAGTGGGGCAGCATAGGTGTGGCCAAACTTGGCCTCTGGAATGCCCAGTAAGTCTGGGCTGAGTTCTCTTAACCCTTCCAGAAAGTTCTCTCCCTGCCAGGCCAGCCTTCTTACGAGGCCCACCCAGGCCAACTTTGGCAGTAACTGGGCCCTGATGCTTATTCTGTTTTGGCCTTAGAAATACTAGATAAAAATAAATAAAATAAAATTAAAAAAAAAAAAAGAAATACTAGATAAATCCCAGACGTAGTGACACTGGCTGGAAGACTTCATCAGTAGCATTTTGGAGCTCCTCCCTCCCCACATTTTGGTTTTCTTCGGTGCTGGGGACACGTCCTTGGACATTAGATAAGCCGAGCCACACCCTAGCCGATCGGATTAAAGGAACGAACCACCATGCCCAGTCTAGGAAGAAATTGATTCAATTCTCACTCCTAATCGTTTTTCAAAGGAGGACCCAATGGTTGAGACCCTTGAGCAAAGCAGCCTAAGCTTTGCACCCAAGGAAAGCCTTTAGCGATACAGAGAGGAAACTGAGGCTCAGGGAGGTGCCACGGTTTTCCCAGGCTACAAAGTCAGTCGGGGACATAGCCCAAGCCTGCTGGCGACCATCGCTGGTCTGCCTCTGACGCTCCAGAGAGAGTCTTGGCCTTCTTCCAGGCGATTCAGCCGCCGGCTTGGCCCAGACACCGCCAGGTGAGCGGATGACTCAAAGGGCGGAGATTAATTTTGCGCACGGCCCCGCCCTTGTCCCGCTGCTCCCGGGGGTGGGAGGGGGGCCAACTCCCGGGTCGGGCAGGTGGCGACTTGTTGGAGTGAAACCGGGAAGACGCCGCCCCACTTTGCGCTCCACGGGCAGCGGGGTCGCTGCTTCGTCTTTCCGCGAAAGGTAGCCGGTGCCGGCGGGGCGGGAAAACCCACTGTTCGCTCTCCTATTGGCCAGCCTGGTTCCGGGGGCGGGCTCTGTGGAGAGTCTGTCCTGTGATTGGGCCGTGCAAGCGGCGGAGCTCTGCGGCGGGCTGGTGCTTGTTGCTGCCTGCCGGGTGCTCGGGCCGTGGGCTGGTCCAGCTGGATCCCCTGCGGCCCTTCCCACCCAGCTCGCACGGTTCCTCGCCAGCGGTTTGGTTTTTTTTTTTTTTTGGTTCCCCACCTTGAATCGCTGAGCCTTGGGGAGCTTTCCCTTATCAGATCTGGTGGGGTTTTTTTTTTTCTCTTTTTAATGGAGGCACAATGCCCCTGCCTCGGATTGTGCACCCCTCAGCTCAGATCTGAGCACTGGTTGTGACCGTTTACCGCCTTCCGATCTGAGGTGCTCAGTGCCACTCGTGAATTGCCGTCTCCAAAGAGGCCACTATGCTCAAACTTCCCTGGCTTCGTGGACCCCTCTACACCTGAGCTTTCTGGCTTCACCGCCCACAACACCCACACACTTTTGAGCTGACTTTGTGCTCACCTGGCCTCAGCCTAAGCGCTGTGGGGGCTTCCCGATAGCCTCTCACCTGAAGTCACCCGACCCAAAATTCCCAGGTAACCGACACCGGCCCAAAGGCTCTTGTCACTTCCAGGTCACCCAGACAGCCCCAAGGGACAGCCCTAACTCAAGAGTCCCAGAATCAACTTCTTTCTCTCTTTCTGTTTTGGTTTTTCGAGACAGGGATTCTCTGTGTAGCCCTGGCTGTCCTGGACTCGCGCTGTAGACCAGGCTGGCCTGGAACTCACAGCGATCCACCTGCCTCTGCCTCCCGAGTGTTGGGATTAAAGGCGTGTGCCACTACGCCCGGCTCAGAATCAAGTCCTCTTAACCCACTTTCATTTTTACTCCCAGCCCATGGCCAATAACCGAAGAAGACAAGAGCGTCACGGGGGAAGTTTTATTGAGCGGAAACGTGATCACACCCAGCAAACATGTGTTCCCTCTCATTCTCACACACACACACTCACACACAGTCACACACACCCAGCCCTTGCCACAGTCCAGTTCTCAGCCACAGGGGTGGGAGCCTCCTCCATTCCGATCCCTAGCATCCAGGACCAAGAGGTACAAGACAGAGGCTCAGGGGGAGGGGTGTACGGAAGCGGTGGGGGCAAAGAGAGCGAGAGTGGACAGTTAGGAACACCCACCAGACTGCTGCCGTGAAGAGTGAAATTCCCCAGCCCCTGGTGGCCTCGGTTTGGCTGTACCCCTTCCAAAGGAGCCTTCGTGGGTGTGGCAGAACATTCAGGGTTTGGGAAGGGCAGAGTCTCGCTCCCGTAGTTAAGTCCTCTCTCTGCAGGCCGGGGACTGGAGGGCAGGGCAGGGCAGGCAGGTCTGTAGGTTTCTTCAGCTCTGGGGCTCCTCCGGAGCCTCAGCACCGTCTTCTCCCGCGTTGTCGGCCGTCCACAGCGTCAGGTTGTCTCTCAGCAGCTGCATGATGAGGGTGCTGTCCTTGTAGGAGTCCTCACTGAGGGTGTGCAGGTCGGCCATGGCCTCGTCGAAGGTGGTCTTGGCCAGTGAGATGGCTTCCTCGGGGCTGTTGGCTATCTCGTAGTGGAAGACGGAAAAGTTCAGGGCCAGGCCCAGGCGGATGGGGTTGGTGGGTGGCATCTCTTTCTTGCTGATGTCCATGGCCTCCTGGTAGGCTGACCGGGCGGAATCGATGATGCGTTTCTTGTCGTCACCGGTCGCCACCTCGGCCAGGTAGCGGTAATAGTCACCCTTCATCTTCAGATAGAAGACGCGGCTCTCCGCCTCCCCGGCCTCTTTGATGAGGTGGGAGTCCAGCAGGCCCAGCACAGTGTCGCACACACCTCGGAGTTCGGTCTCTACCTTCTCCCGGTACTCTTTCACCTCGGGCCCCTTGTCTTCTGACCCTTCCTCAGTACTCTTCTGCTCGATGCTGGACAGGACCCTCCAGGCCGCTCTCTGGCCGCCCACCACGTTCTTGTAGGCCACGGAGAGCAGGTTGCGTTCCTCGCAGGAGAGCTCTTCGCCTTTCTCCACGGCGCCCTTCATGAAGGCTGCCATGTCCTCGTAGCGTTCGGCCTGCTCGGCCAACTTGGCCTTCTGGATCAGACTGGCTCTCTCCATGACTCCGAGGACAGACAGGCGGACGGACTGGCTGCCTTGCGACTAACGCCGGATTCTGTGGCTCCCTTGAGCTGCGCCTGCCTTTTTGGCTTGGGGTGGCATGGCCCTGTAGAGGGTTGGGAGTGGCCTGGGCGGGCCTGGCCTCTGCCTCCTCCTCTTCTCCCCACACCCTTTCCGGCTCTTCCTTAAAGGTAAAAGGGCTGGGATGGGGGTGGGGGGTGGGGAGGGGGTGGCGTTGAGTCATCAGGTCAAGTCAGCAGGAGAAACCTGGCCGCCGGTCCTACCTGTACAGGCACCTTTCAGGCTCCACACTGCCCCCTGCTGTTCAGGGCTGCATTTGCAGGAGCGTTTTGAATTAGCAAAATCAAGATTGTCTTTCAGGATTGGGGGGGGGGGGTTGGGGGTGGTTAAGAATGGCTTCAGCCACTGAGGTCTTTTAGGCCAGGCAGAGCCCAATGGGCTAGTACAGAGGGCTGGGATGGTTCAGGTGAGAACGCATGTAATGGTGAGGCTGTATGGTTTCTCAAACACCTTAGCATCCATGACCTGGTGAAATCCTCTGGTGGCTCTGTAGGACGGCAGAGGTGGAAACATTAAGTCTCAAGGGGTGACACTGCTCCCTAAAACCCCTCCTCCTTGCACCCTGCCCCTTTGGCTTTTCTTGGAAGCCATTATCTGGAAGGGAGACTTCCTTCTGAGTCGGCCTGAAGGCATTTCTATCCCTTGGTCCTCGTTCTCTCTCAGGGTCCCCCTATGAACACCCAGAGTGCGCAGGTGGCATTTCAGGGTGCCACTTAATGAAGTGTTTAACGAGCGGCCTCTGACGCTTCGGCCCAGCCTTTGTAATTAGTCATCCAATAGGCCTGTTGGACACCTTCCCCATTACAGCACAATTTTCCCTTTCAAGTTGGTGGCCTGTTGCCACTTGTCTGAGACTTTACTCTCTGGTTCTCCACATCAGGTTACCTGTCCCTTCTAAGCCTGCCATCATTGTCACGGAGGGAGGGAGGGAGGGAGGGAGGGTGGTGGGGGGCTAGCCCTCTGACTGTCCCATTCCTCTGCCTGACTCAGACTGCCTTTCAGAGGCTGGGAAGCAGGCCACCGGGGTGCTCAGGCTAGTTTGGTCCCCCAGGGGGGACGCTACCAACCTGGGGAGGAAGACTGGGCTGAAAGAAAGGAGCCGGTAAGGACATACACCATTTTGTTTTATGGAGCAGCGATTCCGGCTCAGTGAGATGCCCCACTTGACTCCCTGGCTTGGCCTCTGACCCATGAGAGAAGTATCCTCAGAGACCATTTTGTTCCCAAACTCTGTCCCTGCTTGGTTGGGCCCCGTTTTCAAGCCCCACTAAGGGAACAGGCACTGAGGGATAGGTTCCTGCTTATCTGCCCCACAAAGCTTAGATGGGACTCCAGAATCTTCTCCCTGGGCCGGGCGTGGTGGTGCACGCCTTTAATCCCAGCAGAGGCAGAGGCAGGTGGATCATTGTGAGTTCCAGGCCAGCCTGGTCTACAAAGTGAGTCCAGAACAGCCAACCCTGTCTTGAAACCTCCCGCCCCAAAACAAAACAAAAGAATCTTCTCTCTGGGACCTAGCCAATCTAATCTTTGAACCAGGACTATTTCACAGCCTTGCTTGTCTCTTCGCTGTGTCTGAACACTCACTTTGCCTCCTGGAGGGAGATATTTAAAGACAGGATGGCATGTGTTTGTGTCACAAGAGCAGGCACTCTATTTTTTTGGTTTTTCCAGACAGGGTTTTTTGAGACAGGGTTTTTCTATGTAGCCTCTGCCACCCGAGTGCTGGGATTAAAGGCGTGTACCACCACACCCAGTTTATTTTTTTTTAAATCTGCATTGGTATTTTCCTTGAATGTACGTCTGTGTGAAGGTGTCAATTCCCCTGGCACTGGAATCACAGACAGTTGTGAGCTGTCAGGTGGGTGCTGGGAATTGAACCTGGGTCCTCTGGAAGAACAGCCAGTACTCTTAACCTCTAAACCATCTCTCCAGCTCCAAGTACAGACTCTTGAGAGACCCGAGTTCTGGCCAATTCTATGAGGTTTCTCAGGACACAGATGCAATTTCCTCTGTCTTGAGTTCCTGAGTGCTTCGCTTAAGTCAGGGCATAGACACGGAAAAGGATGGGAAAATACACTAACACTTCAAGTTAGGGGAGAGCATGGTGAGGCTCACATAGGAGGCGAAGAGACACACTGCCTCCCCCCACAAAATAAATAAAATGAAGAGGCTAGGGAGTGTAGCTGGGTTGGTAGAGTGCCTGCCTAGCATGTATGGAGTTTGATCGCAGTACTTCATAGACTGCTGCACATCTGTAACCTCAACATTTAACCGGCAGAAGAGGGTGGGGCACAGTGGCACACATCTGTAATCCCAGCACTCAGGGAGGCAGAGGCAGGTGGATCTCTTGTGAGTTCCAGGCCAGCCTGGTTTACAAAGTGGGTCCAGGATTGCCAAAGCTATACAGACAAACCCCATCTTGAAAAAACAAGGGGTGAGGGGGTGGGGGAGGAGGCAGAAAGAGGGAAGAGGAGGAGAGTCTCTGCAAGTTCGAGGCCAGTCTGGTCTGTGTACACAGTGCCACCATGCTGGCTTCATGCAGTGGTTCTGGGGTTGTACCCAAGGGTTCCAAGAACTTTACCACCTAAACTCAGCACCCCCTCTCTGTTTCTGTTTTTGAGCTGGGTTCTACGGAATGAGGAAAGACCACAAACCATCCATGCCCTGTGACCCAGCCACGTGTCCACAGAAGAGGTCCTCTGCCCAAACTCTTCCCTTTCCAACCTGACAAATTGTTAAGTGCAGTTGGCACTGACGCCTCCCTTTCCATCTGGAACAGTCCTCTTAGCCCTCAAGGGCCTTCCTTACTCTAGTCACCTAGCCTGGGCCTCCCCAAGTCCTGGGGAGGATTTGGAGGTCCCAGGATGCCAGGAGCCTGGATGGCAGGGCCTGGCAAAACTGAGGCTTCTACTTTTTTTTTTTTTTTGGTTTTTCAAGACAGGGTTTCTCTGTGTAGCCTTGGCTGTCCTGGACTCACTTTGTAGACCAGGCTATCCTCAAACTCACAGAGATCCGCCTGGCTCTGCCTTCCAAGTGCTGGGATTAAAGGCGTGCGCCACCACCACCACCCGGCTTCTGAGGCTTCTTCTAAATCCAAGAAGGGAGTGTTCTCCTCACACATCTCCCACCCCCCCCACACACACCTTGAGGCAGGGTTTCTCTGTGTAGCCTTGGCTGTCCCAGACGCACTTTGTAGACCAGGCTGGCCTTGAACTCACAGCACTCCGCCTCCCGAGTGCTGGGATTACAGGAGTGCACCACCACGCCCAGCTCCTCCTCATGCCTCTTAGGCCAGGCACCTGGTGGGCTTACAGCCACGTTCTAGACCCTCACCATACCTCTTGCTGTTCTGTCTCCACTGAGGCCAGGCGGCTTGACACATCTGCCAGCTCTGGCCTGTAGATCCTGACTCAGTTCCTGTTGCCTCCCTTTGCCTCCAGGCTTCTACGTCCCAAGTCCAGGAGCCCAGGCAGGCAGGCAGGCCCTGGCAGAGCACAGAACATGGGACTCCAAGGCAGCTGTCTGAGTCAGCAGGATGAGAAGACTGGGCCACAGTGCAGGAGGCTCTCCTCAGCCTTTTGGTCACTGGCCACCTTTCTGGAGCCTCTTGATGACAGCAAGAGGAACTCTCAGTAGTTAAAAACTTTTCTAGTAATCTCTGTCTTTGAAATGATCAGATTCTACAGTTTGACCAAAAGTTCGTGGTTGGCTGTGAGGACGCAGCTCAGGGCTGTGTACCCGTTGCCTTCAGGAAGGGATACCAGAGGATGTTTAGATGACTCAGCCATTTGCTTTTTTTTTCCCCCTAAAATATTGCTGTTCGAAGTAGCCCCCCTGTGCTATGCCAGCCTAGGGTACCAGACAGGGTGGAATTTATGGAACACAGCAGAATGAGGTCAGCATGCAGGACTGCATTCCAACTGGGTTGTAAGAGGCCTTGGGCACGTCCCTTCCTGCCTCTGGGCTTCGGCCTCCCCACTGGTAACAGGGGGTTGGCAGCCTGCTCCTGGGTACAGCAGTTCAGGACTTTTCCAAGGCTTCACTTTCCCCTGCTGGGGTGAGAGGCAGATGCTCTCACACACCCACAGCAGGGCCCCCGCAGGCCCCCAAAAGAAAGTGGCACAACACACTATGGCAAGGATAGGGGTGTGTGTGTCTTTATTTCTGTTACAAAAGGTAGTGAACAGCAGGTGAGTCGCCTCCGCCCACCCCCGACCATGCTGGGCGCAGCTGATTCTCCCAGGTCTGGTCTGGTTCCCTTTGGGTCCTTGGAAGAACACGGAGCTGGCTAGCCCTTGGTGCCTGGGGCCAAGGATACAGGCTCACACTTCACATCCTACTGGGGGGGGGGGGGAAATAGGGGCGTGGGAACAGTGTGGGGGCCCCCCATTGTGCTTAGAACAGCCGCCAAACTTGTTCAGCAGCGTCACCAACACCCAGATAGCTCCTGAAGGAACCTGCTTGGCTTGCCCATGGCTCTGCTGCTGACTGGGGGCTCTGGGAGGAGAGGCTGTAAGGCAAGATTCCTGAAGAGTCTTGACAATTCACGAATCTGGGGAAGGGGCAGGAGGGGAGGAGGGCAGGAGGGGAGGAGGGGAGGGCGAGGTTCAGCAATGTTACAGTATTGTGTTGAGGCTGCAGTATGGCTTTCTACACTCCGGCCGGCAAAGAGTTGGGGTGGGGGCCAAGAGGTCAGCGCCTGCCCACTGGGGGTGGAGAGGGGGTTAGCTCTAGAGAGCACACAAGTAGGACAGGCTGGGGGGACAGACCCTGTAGGCACAGATGGTGGCAGATGGGCCACAGGTTAGGCGGGTGGAGGTGTGGGGTGCCTGGCTTGCCCCAGTCCACTCCTGGAGAGGCAGAGAGCGGCAGTCCTCAGGAGCTCCTTAAGGCCCCGCACACACTGGACAATCCCGGCAGGATGGCAAAGGAGGAGAAGAGAGAGTGTTAGCTTAGCGGATGGATGGGTGGATGGACAGATGGATGGAGGGAGGGGTGGATGGAAAGAAGTAGCCTATAGGGCCCCAAGTGGGGTCAAGGGCTACCACAGTACCCTCCTCTCTCCCAGAAAAGGGCCAAAGCTCAGGCAGCAGGCAACAGGCAAGGAAGAGTTCAGCAGGAACAGGAAGCAGGGTGCAGAGGTGTTAAGTGACCTGACTGAAGGCCCTACACACCAGCACCAACAGCCCAGGCCCCTCAGAGCAGGTGGGCCACCCTCCCAGCCTCATCCCTCGTCTTCTGAAAGGACAGGTGCTCTAAAGAAGCCTAGCCCAAGGAGGGGGTGGGACAGGACTAAGAGCCTTGTGTTTTGAGGGTGAGCCCTGAGGACTTGCCCCTGCCAGCACACATGCCACACCACACACCAGACAGATGGACAGGCTCTATGGGGTTGGTGAGGCATGCGATGAGGATGAGGTGACATGAGGGTGGTGCTGGCTGAGAGGTGAGAGGTGGTCTTACCAGCTAACCCTCTGCAGAGAGGCCTGTTAACACCCCTCAGGCTGTGCAGGAGATGGCAAAGTCCTGACAAGTGTCCTCCTGGGGGAGATACCAGAGAGGTGGGCCCATGTTAAGATCTGCTGCCCAGGAGGTCGGTTTGGGGCTAGGGACAGGAAGCAACAACTGGGACCAGTAGGTCTCACACAAGCTGAGCCATCCCTGGGGATCAGGGTGGAAAGTCAGCAGGAAAGAACTCGAGGGCACAAGAAGGCAGACAAGATGAAGGCAGATTTGAGGGGAGAGGTGTAGCCACAGTCCCCTCTGCTCTGCAGAATTGCCACCAGTCACCAGACTGCCCACCCGCCTGCTCTGACTCCCAGGAAAGACCCAAGTCTGCCTGAAAGAACCCAATGCTGTGCTGCAAGCCAGGGACTCAGCAAAACAAAAGTAAACAAAAACTAAACCAAAGCAAATCCTTAAAAACAGAGGTTTTATTACAAGCAGGAACAAAGAATATTGGCTTAAACAAAAGGCAGGTTAGGGAGCTCCTCCTCCGGCTGCTTCCTAGCTTCCTGTCTCCCTCCCTGGGCCACTCAGGATGGCCTAGGGCTCTGCAGCTGTGTCTCCCAGGGGACTCTTGGTGCCCACCACTTCCCAGTTCTGTCTGGGACCCACTGGCCTTGGGAGCAAGGAAAGGGCGCTGCAGTGACTTCCTAAGTCCAAGGGCTTCGGCCCCCCTTTAGGGCCCAGGAGAACAAGTCTCTATTTTGATTAGAAACTACAGCTCCCAGCAGGAAGAAGACATGCTATGAGCTTCCGGCCAAGCCACACATGCACTCTGACCTACTCTGCCCCTTCCTCCATTCCCAACTAGATTAGCAGAACCGCTCTGCCTCCTAGTCCCTAGCACTGGGGCTCACGCTCAGCAGACCGCGGAGGAGGAGGGGGTGTGTGTGTGGCTTTCAACAGGGCAGACGCTCCCCAGAGCCATCACTCCACCCACCACACCTAGCCTCAGCCTGTCAGGGCAGGTCACAGCTGGGAGCCTGACCCGGGGTTGGGTGGCTGAGTCCCCAGCTGTCCAAAGCTATGGTGGAAGGAAAGAGGGCAGGAGCCCAGGGGTCTTTTGTGACTAATGCAGGTGCTACCAGACCCCATGCCTCAGGCTGCTTCTTAACCTGGGTAATGGGGAAAAGGAGTAGCCCAGGGGATATGGGGGTTCGGCTGTAGCTGGGCACACATGAACACACGTGTGTTTGCAAACACACGCAACCGCCCCTGCTGGATCTGCTGTAATACATGGATTGAACTACCTAACCTTCTGAAAACCCTTGACTTGGCACTACACAAAGTAACACATTAACTTCTATTTTAAAAGGCTATGTAAAAAAGAGGTCTATAAAATTGTGCAAAATACCCAGCATTAATAAACCCGTTTCAAGTATTGCCAACAAGAGCTGACCCACCCACCTCTAACCCTGACTTGGAAGAGGGACTCAGGGGACACAGGAAAGGATCCTTTAGCGTCTCCACTGGCAGGGGAAGGCAAGGTCCCCATTCCTACTGTGCTGCCCAGGACTCTCTAGGAGCTGGGGTTGGGGGGGAAGGGGGATGGATGGCTTGTTTGGCTGCTTCTCACACCAGCTGCCTCCCCCCTCGGCCCACGCTCTACTGGTAGCCCAGCTCTACCCCTATCCTATTGGCCAATTCCACTTAACCTCCCTGCCACCCCCCCAAAACACAATGACCATCACAAAGGGAATGCAGGAGCCCCAAACTAAAGCAGTCTTGGGAAGGCTCCCCGCCTGGCACCTGTGGTTCAGAGGCAGCTGCTGGGCAGTTGTGCTTCCAAAAGGCCCAGGCTCATCATGTCCAAGCCCACCTCCAGCTTTGAGGTGGCCCACTCAGTTCACACCCCCACTCACACCGGGCCTCCCAGGGTACAGGCAGTGATGTGGCATGGTCCCCGTTGGTGGCCTCCAGGGGCTGTGGCTCTCCTCTCTTGCCACTAATCAGCTCAGGGACCTAGGGCTCAAACTTTGGGAACCTAGGTTTGGGGAGCAGAAGGTACGGCTATGGGACAATTCAGAGAAAGCCACACAGAGCGGGAAATAAATACGAAAAGACTGGAGTCTTTGGCGGCTCTGCTTCCCTCGGATGGCATGGGCAGGGTCCCGGCAGGTAGCAAGCACTGAGTCACTTCCATGGGTGGCCTCCTACCATGCTTGAGTCTGGCTTGGTTCCACAGGCTGCCTCGTCACTTCTGACGGGCGAGGGCAACACGGTGTCAGACTGCACGAATCCCCGCCGGTCAATCAGGCTTCCAAAACACAAAGGCAGGACATGTCAAAGCTCCAGGCCAAGGGACAAGCAGTACTGTCCACGGCCCCCCCCCCAAAAGCCCCAGCTCGAAGCTGCTTTCCATTCAGGGGGTTCAGCCCCTCCCTCTGGGGCTGGTGAGACAGCGCAGTGGTGCAGGTGTTTGCCACCAAACCTGATACCTTCTGTTCCACCCCAAAGACCCACCTATGCACACCATGGCATGTGGTGTGTACACGATCATTTGCTCATTCACTTACACACGCACACACATGTGAATGCATGTAAATGTATTTAAAACAAGGCCTTCTGGAGGCAAGTGCCACCACGACAGGATCCCAAGTAGCTTTGCTACTTGAGGATGTAAGCTGGGGATGACCTTGAACTTCTGACAGGCCTGCCTCTACCTCACAAGTTACTCAAACTGACTCAGCTGTCTGGGCGCCAAGAAGCCAGGCTGCAAGTGAGAGAAAAGTAAGAAACGATAGCTATTTGGAGGTAGTGAGGGGCCTACTGTCCTGTCTCCCTAGACAGGACACAACTGTGTAAGGTCTGCCCTTGCAGCACCCCATGGCCAGTCAACTCCTGTTCTGGAGCTCTGGTGCCCCCTGCTGTCAGGATCACACGGAGTGTCCTAGCCACTGAAGCTCCAGAGGAGGGTGCAGAGCCTGTGCAGAGGCAGAGCACGGTACCACAGTCACTGTGGGACTTCTGAGGTGTGGGGTCACACAGAATACCTAGCACTCTTTAGGTATATTATTATTATTATTATTATTTTTTTTTTTTTTTTTTTAAGACAAGGTTGCTCTACGCAGTCCTGGCTGTCCTGGACTCACTTTGTAGACCAGGCTGGCCTGCCTCTGCCTCCCTGAATGCTAGGATTACAGGCCTGCTCTACCATGCCTGCTGGCACTTATTTTTTATTCTACAAACGAGTACAAAAGATTAAAACTAACAGCCTCTGTCAGAATTTCTCCCAGTCACCCAGCTGAGCAGAGGGAAGCCATGTATGCACAGGAAGAAAGGCCTGCTAAGGTCCAGAGACCCCACAAGCGTCAGTGGCCTCTCTTACATGCTCTTGCTTACCTGGGAGGTAGGGGGCCACAGAGCACAGCACAGCAGTTGGTGATAATACTTTTATGGCTGTAAGGGTTGACAGAGGCCTCTCCTCCCCTCTTGCTGGACCAAGACCCTTTAATCTGGAAAGAGGAAGAAGCCTGGGTGAGCTCTCTCCCTCCCAGATTAAGCTGGGGCCTTGTATGTGCTAAGCATCCACCACTGAGTCCCACCCAGCCCCTCCCCCTCCCATTGCTTCACTTTGGAGAAAGGCCACCTAGAGGCCAGGGTAAGTAGGCCCATTTAGAAACCAGTTCTATCCTGCCGGGTGTGGTGGCACACGCCTTTAATCCCAGCACTCAGGAGGCAGAGGCAGGTGGATTGCTGTGAATTCGAGGCCAGCCTGGTCTACAAAAGCGAGTCTAGGACAGCCAAGGCTACACAGAGAAACCCTGTCTCGAAAAACCAAAAAAAAAAAAAAAAAAAAAAAGTATATATAAAACAAAACTTTATTTTATGTGTATGGGTATCTTGCCTGCATGTATATCTGTGTACAATGTGTGTGCAGTACCAGAGAAGGCCAGAAGAGGGCACTGGGTTACAAAGAACTAGAGTAACACCCTTTGCACACTGGAGTTATGAGCTGCCATGTGGTGCTGTGACTCAAACCTGGGTCCTCCAGAAGAGCAGCCCGGGCCTGGAGAGATGGCTCAGAGGTTAAGAGCACTGGCTGTTCTTCCAAAGGTCCTGAGTTCAATTCCCAGCAACCAAATGGTGGCTCACAACCATCTATAATGAGATCTGGTGTGCAGGTGTGCAGGCAGAACACTGTATACATAATAAATAAATAAATCTTTAAAAAAAAAAAAAGAGTAGCCTGTACTCATAACCATTGAGAGCCATCTCTCCAGACCCTTCTGAGGCTGAGGGCAGTGCCTTGTACATGCTAGGCAAGTGTCGAAGCACTGAGCTACATCCCCAGCCTTTTTTTTTTTTTTTTTTTTTTTACTTTAGTTTGAGACACTAGCCACACTAATCCTGAATTTGAAATCTTCCTGTCTCAGTCTCCTAAGTGTGAAGACTACAGGCATGTACTACCATGTCCAGTCTGGAATGGTTCTATCTTCTTATTTATTTATTTTGGTTTCTCGAGACAGGGTTTCTCTGTGTAGCCTTGGCTGTCCTAGACTCACTTTGTAGACCAGGCTGGCCTCGAACTCACAGCGATCCACCTGCCTCTGCCTCCTGTCTGAGCGCTGGTGTTAAAGGCATGCGCCACCACCGTCTAGCTCGATCCATCTTCTTTTAAATGGTGGGTCTCTAATCACTGTTACATAGCAACCCTGGGAGCACACACTACAGTTTTCTTCTTATGGGTTGAAGGACAGTGAGGGCAGGTAGTGTTATGGACTGGGGACAGTCGTGCTTAGATAATGCTAGCTGGTTGATGGCTTCCAAGTGAGTGGGCACATGCCTTTAGTCCCAGCACCTGGGAGGCGGAGGCAGGCAGACTGCTATGAGTTCGAGGCCAGCCTGGTCTACCAAGAGAGTCCAGGACAGTCAAGGCTACACAGAGAAACCCTGTTTCAGAAAAAACAAACAAACAAACAAACAAACAAAAGCCCCCAAGTGAGTGGGTGGGAGAGGTCAACGGAGACATGGTGTTCTGTTCTCACTGTGTCTTTCAGTGCCTACACCCCAGTCCGGCAGGTGTGGGGTGGTGGATGCGAAGGCATGGCCATAACTTTTAGACATCAGTCCTACGTTGGCCCTTCCTAGCATTATGACCCCAGGCCACATGTCTCAGTCACACCATGGCCAATATGTGTTCTAGTTCTGTCACAGTGGGATGCAATGCCCAAGAGTAGCAGGGCACTCGAAGATCCTTAAGTGGCACGGCTCTGGCATGCAAGCCTTGTGTGCTTGCTGCCTCCGAGGAGTTTCGAGCAAGGCAACTTAGGTGCCACGCCAAGGAGCTGCAGCATACAGGAACTCTGGGTCGGACATTAGGGCCCTGCCCTGGGATCCCTAGGATACTTGGCCTCCCCAGACTCCCCAGACTCCTCAGCCCCAGCTTTACTCACGTCTTCATTAGTTGTCAGATTGGAGGCGACGAGGTAAGTGTGGAACCCTGAGAGGCCCAGGATGGACCAGATTGAGAAGAAGCAGATGACCAACTCTAGCACAGTGGGCCTGTCAAGGACACATGCGGGAAAGGGTGGAGCTCCTCTGCCCCCCGCCCCCCTGGCTCCTAGAGTTAGATGCCTGAAAAGTGACAGGTCTGGGGACCTTTCTGTGATCCTGTCATCATTTCTCAGCAGGTCATCTTCTCACCCCCGGAAGAAGACGGATATGGGCCAGGGATAGCAGACGGAAGGAATTCCAAGCAGAGGCCCCTGGCATCCTAAGGGACACACAGGCTGGTGACATGACTCTATGGGAACAGGTACTTGACACCAAGCCTGACGACCTGCGTTTGAACTTCAAGTTGCCCCCCCATCTCTACTTGTGTGCCACGGCAGGAGTATGCTCCCTGCTGCCCCCGGGCAAGATAAAATAAACAAAAATTTAATTAAGAACTACACTCTGCCAGGCCTTTGTGAACAGGGACAGTTTCCTGAGGCTGCACACTCAGCCCCTCCCCATGACGACCCATTTAGGACCAACTCTGGCCTGGGTCTTGACAATGTAGCTGGCAGAGTGGACACTAGAGAACAGATCCGACCCTAACCATCCCACTGTGGGGACTCGCCCCACGAAGAGGCCTCAGTATCCACCCAGGGTGACTAGCTGGCAAAAGATATCTCGCTGGTGTATCTTTCAGAGTGGACAGGAAGTTCTTTGCTTGAGAACCTATGAAGGAAATGCAGGTTCAGGGGTTGGAGAGAGTGGCCTCCCTGCTAGGGGTGGGCTCAGTGCTCAGCCTCCCTCCGCCCCTTGCTGTCCCCCAACTCACGCAGAGTCAGGTGGGTGACCACGCAGGCAAAGATGAAGGCCGTCAGGAATGAGAGAGAGAGGATAAAGGCATAAAAGAAGCGGTAGTTTCGTCTCCCGACACAGTTGCCCACCCAAGGGCAGTGATGGTCAAACCGTTCTAGAAAGGAAAGGAGGCGTTAGTGTGGCCCTCCACCCAGCACAGGTGGCTAGCTCTCCCCTCGGGCTGCTGCGCTCCCACCCCCTCAATACCAGCGGACTCCTGGCCTTCCCTCAGACACACCCTGCTTCTGGTCTTCACTCGTCGGTCCCCACCCACGGCCTGACACATTCTGTCTATTCTGTTAGCTCCATAGTAACGCCTTCAGATGTCAACTACAAAGCCACTCCCTTAAAAAGTCTCCTATGGCCTCAAACTAGGCAGGGGTCTCCTGTCTTCTGCTCTGTTACTCCTCTTTTATACAGCCTTGCCTTTGAGCAGGACACGTGGTGGTCTCTGACCCTTGAAATCTCCAGAGTCCAATAGAGTGTCTGGTTCAAAGACTCACAGACCATGGCCTGTTACTGGCTATGTGCCAACAGCTCTGGTCCTAAGGTCCAGAGAGGGCTGGGCCACTAGGTAACTCTCTTAGAGAGCTGGCACCAGAGGCCAAGGCGGAGGACTGAGCTCATACCAGTGCTAAGTCCCTGAGGGTGGGAGTCACACCCTGGTGAGAAAATTCCAGTGGGAATCTGGGTCATGAGCCCGTTGCAGGCCTTATGCCAAAGGCTGATGCCCTCTAAGGAGGTGGGTGGGGCGGACTGGCAGCACTGAATAACGCCCACTGAGTCACCCACGTCAGTGCCTGCTTCCTCTGCTCTCCTCCTCAAGGGAGTGCTGAGCTGGCACCATGAAGTCACTGCTCTGAGAACTGTGCATCGTCACCATGGCTCAGCGCACTTGGGTGTCACACAGACTCTCCCTTTGGCACCCTCCTGAGGGATCATCTTTGGTCTCCATCAAGCTGTATAGGCTCTGGGGAGCAGGCTGAGAGGTACAAGGCAAGCAGAGGAGGATGGTCAAAAGCCACCTTTCAGCTCCGGTTCAAGCTCCCCACCTCACTCCTCCAGCCTTACCCTCCCTGCCGTCTTTCTCCATTACATCATCTGTCTTCCAGGTTAGCGCTCCAGGCTTCTGGAATCATGGACCCACTGAGGCGCACCCTGAAGCCGGGAGTCAAGTTCAAGTCTCCGGTCTGCCACGGTGCTCGAGGATTGGGGGGGGACGGGGACAGCATATACCAGCCCCGAAGCAACCAGCCCTCCTGCTCAGCCCTAAGTATTTCAGATGCTGCCCGCCCTGCCCCACATGTGACTTCCTGCGTCCGAGACTCCACCACACTCACCCACACAGTTGTCACAGACACTGCAGTGTGAGGTCCGGGGTGGCCGGAACATCTTACAGGTGAAGCAATACTTTAGCTTCACCACCTGCCCGTTGATTGTCACCTCCCGGGTCCGAGGGGGCGGGCGGTATGTGGAGCTGCCTGTGTTATCTGATGGGGGAAAGAGAGAAAATGAGGCTACCCGAGTCAGCAGGCATGGCCCGTGCTAGCTAGCGGGAAGCCACGGCTTCCCGGCTGGGACAGGAGGCACCTCAGGGAGAATGTGCCCAGGGAAGATGGGGGAGGGAAGGGTAAGGCAGGGACAAACCCTAAGAACCCAGTACTCCCTCCAGGCCTGGGGCCTGCTCACACAGCAGCTGGCCTTCGCCCTGAGAAGGGTCATAAGGGACACAGTTCTAGGAAGACCCCTGGGGAGGCCATGTGCATCTAATTAAGCCCAGGTCCAACTTCTAATGCCTGGGAGTTTCTTTTTTTGGTTTTTCCAGACAGGGTTTCTCTGTGTAGCCTTGACTGACCTGGACTGGCTCTGTAGTCCAGGCTGGCCTCGAACTCACAGCAATCTGCCTGCCTTTGCCTCCCAAGTGCTAAGATTAAAGGCGTGCGCCACCAGTGTACAGCTACATGTGTCGTGGGAGTTTCACAGTTAAAAAAAAACAAGATAAACACCTTAGGGAAGAAATAGGATCTAGAACTGGTATCTACAGACCCCTGGATTGATCTCTCTCCAAAGTAAGCATGACTTCTAAAGAGCCAGGGAGATGACACAGCGGTCAGGAGTGCTTGCTTCCTGCTCTCCCAGGAGTCTCTGTTCCCAGCGTCCATGCTGGGTGCCTGGTAACCATCAGGAAGACTTGCTCACTTCTAGCAGTCACATACACACCTCCCGCCCCTCATACAGAATTAAAAATTAATGTAAAATATCAATAAATAATGTAACCAAATCAACAGAAACAGAGGAATGTCAGAGCTAGGCACGTAGCACATGCCTGCAATCCCAAACACTGGGAAACAGACAGAAAAATGGCGAGTTCAAGGCCAGCCTGGACCACAATGTCTCTCTCTCTCCTCCTCCTCTTTCTTTTTTAGAAAAAGACATGTTTATTGACTACACTGCCAGAGAGAAGTAGGTAACAGAACCACCTGTTGCATCGACCCTTTTCTCTCTCCTTCTTTTCTTTTTTCTTTCTTTCTTTCTTTCTTTCTTTCTTTCTTTCTTTCTTTCTTTCTTTTCTTTTCTTTCTTTCTTTCTTTCTTTCTTTCTTTCGTAGACTGTGTTCTGCCTGCATATACACCTGCAGGCCAGAAGAGGGCATTGGATCACACTACAGATGGTTGTGAGCCACTATGTGGTTGCTGGGAATTGAACTCAGGACCTTTGAAAGAGCAGGCGGCTCTCTTAGCCACTGAGCCACCAATCCAGCCCCCCCCCCTTTTCTTTTTCTTTTTTTTTTTTTTTCCTTTGAGACAGGGTTCCTCCTGAGTGCTGGGATAAAAGAGTGTACCACCACACCCATCGCTTCTTTACTGACTTTTTATAGAAGGAATAACAAGTTTACCCAAAGCCTGCAAATTCTACATGTTTTGTTGGATAAGTGTTTTCCAAGCTGAATTCATATAATTTCAGTGTTCGGATCAAAAGAGTATATAGACAGGTGGGGTGGCACACCCGTATAACCCCAGCACTCAGGGAGGCAGAGGCAGGCCGGTCTCTGTGAGTTGAGGTCAGCCTGGTCTACAAAGCCAAGTTCCAGGACAGCCAGGAACTTGAGACAAATGGATTCTGTCTTTACATTTCCAACGACCAAGGAACACTCTTTTACCATAACCTTAACCACACGTGTATAAAATGCTACTAAGCAGCTGGCCTTGGTGGCGCATATCTTTAATCTCAGCATTCGGGTGGCAGAGATCTCTGAGTACAGCCAGGGCTACACTGAGAAAACCCTGTCTTGAAAAAGCAAAACATGGGGGTTGGAGAGATGGCTCAGTGGTTAAGAGCAATGCCTGCTCTTCCAAAGGACCTGGGTCTAATTCCCAGCACCCACATGGCAGCTCACAACTGTCTGTAACTCTAAGATCTGACACCCACACACCAATGCACATAAACTAAAGATTAAATAAAATATTAAAAAAAAAAGAAAGAAAGGAAAAGCAAAACATGCTGCGCGTGGTGGCACACACCTTTAATCCCAGCACTCGGGAGGCAGAGGCAGGCAGATCCCTGTGAGTTCGAGGCTAGCCTACAAAGTGAGTCCAGGACAGCAGCCAAGGCTACATAGAGAGACCCTGTCTCAAAAAACAAAAAAAAAAAAAAAAAAAAAAAAAAAAAAGGAAGAAAGAAAAACCAAAACATAAAATAAATAACAAGACAAAGCTGGGCTATGGTGGCGCATGCCTTTAATCCCAGCACTCAGGAGGCAGAGGCAGGCAGATCGCTGTGAGTTCAAGGCCAGCCTAGTCTACAAAGTGAGTCTAGGACAGCCAAAGCTACACAAAACAAAACAACAAACAAACAAACAAAACAAAAAAACTTGTATAATAAAATCAATTCATTCACGTGTGGGTGTTTTATCTGACGTGTGCCTGTGCACCACGTGTGTTCAGCGTGGACAGAAGCTGGAGGAAGACACCAGACCCCAGGTCCCGTGAGAATGGAGTCACAGGGGGCTGCGAGCCGCCACGTGGTGCTGAGAACTGAACCCCGGGCCTCGGGAAGCGCAGCCAGTGCTCTTAACGGCTGCATCATCCCTCCAGTTTTTAAGTTGCTCCTCTCCTCCTCCGAGAGACTTCATCAGCTCTTTTGTCATGGTGACACGTAACTAGCACAGCCTCCCTGCAGACGGCATCCTCTTCCTCATCCCTGCCTGGCCAGTCATCTTCTTTGTGTCTAGGACAGCCAAGATAACATAGAGAAACCTTGTCTCGGAAAAACAACCAAAAAACAAACAAACAAACAAACACAAACTCAGCCCAGTGGTGGTAGCACGGGCCTTTAATCTCAGCGCTTAGGAGGCAGAGGCAATAAAGATCTCTATGACTTTGAGGCCAGCCTGGTCCACAGAGTGAGTTCTAGGACAGCCAGGGCTACACTAAGAAATCCTGTCTTGAAATACCCCCCCAAAAAAGTTCAAGGACAAACTTTATTCTTTGGACAGGGTCTCATGCAGCCCAGGCTGGCCTCAAGCTTGCTCCATATGAGGATGACCTTGAACTTCTGTTCCGCCTGCCTCTGCCTCTATGTGGTGCTACTCATCAAACCCAGAGCCTCTGGTGCCAGACGGACACCACCAGCCAATGTTGTTCTTCTTTCTTCTTTCCTTATTTTTTTTTTTTCTTTCCCGAGAAAGTTTCCTATATAGAGGGCTGGAGAGATGGTCCAGAGGTTCAGAGCACTGACTGCTCTTCCAGAGAACCTGAGCTCAATTCCCAACAACTGCATGGTGGCTCACATGGGGGCAGATACTGTATGCAAAATAAATAAATAAATCTAAAAGAAAGAAAGGGAGGAAGAAATGAAAGAGGCCTGGAACTCACAGAGATCTGTCTGCCTCTGCTTTGCAAGTGTTGGGATAAAAAGTGTGCGTCACCACACCCAGCACTTTGATTTTTCCTTTGAGGTCCTGGAGAATTGAATCCTAGGGAACTGCTTGCAAGGCCACGAGCTACACCCACAGCTCAGAGAACAAACTCGTGTAGGTGTGTTGGGAGCCTTGCACACTGGTGTAGGTGTGTTGGGAGCCTTGCATACTTGTGTAAGTGTGTTGGGAGCCTTGCACACTGGAGTAGGTGTGTTAGAAGCCTTGCACACTGGTGTAGGTATGTTGGGAGCCTTGCATACTTGTGGAAGTGTGTTGGGAGCCTTGCACACTGGGACCCCTTTCTCTCATGTCCCTCCCCTAACATGGTGCCATTGCTGTGGTCTTCCTGTCCCTAGCCCAGGAAACCCTAACCCTTTCCTTTTTCTTCTTTTCCCAGGACTCACCAAGGCCCAACCTCATCTCAATTACCCTTCTGGCCACCTCAGGCTTTGCAGACACCAGCTTCTTGCCTCACACTGAACACACCTGTCACGGCTTGGTGCTGGGACAGGACTTGTGTGTGTGCTTCTTCCCTCTAGCTAGACTGTAACATCTCCTGAGTAGGGACAAGATAATAAGGGACAGTCCTGTGGCTAAAAACTATGAGGCAGCAAGCCAAGGAAGAAGACAAGCCCTGAGGCTGAGGTGGGCTGGGGTTCAAGTCCTGGCCCCTCCACTTACAAGCAGGTGCTTTGGTTAAGTCATTTAACTGTTGCCACTTCCGGTAAAGCAGAGATCAGGAATCCCAGTCTCTCTGCTGTGGTGAGGCTGGGGGATCCCAGGAGCCACTGACCTTGGTCCTGACCAATGGGCCTTAACTTGCCAGCAGGCAGAGTGCCCAGCTCTTCCCAAGCTCCTGGCATTACTCCACTCCAGACCTCCAAATCCTGCCCCGCTGCCCCGGCTCTGGCTCTCTGCCCACTACTGTCTCTCTGACCTGTACAGGGGTTGTCAAGCCGTTAAGACATATGGCTACACATCTCTGCCCAAGAACTTACTGAGAGAAGCATATCAAGCCACTCAACCTCTCTGCTACAAATAAGTAAGTAAGCTGGGGGCGTGGAGGGGGTATGGGGGGAGGGTGGAGGGGGCGTGGAGGGAGGGTGGAATGGACCCATCTTCATTTAGTCTCAGCACTTGGGAGGAAGAGGCTGGCCGATCACTGAGTTCAAGGCCAGCCTGGTCTGCAGAGTGAGTTCCAGGACAGTGAAAGCTACACAGAGAAACCCTGTCTTCAAAAAAACAAAACAAAACAAAAGAGCACCAGCTGCTCTTCCAGAGGACTCGAGTTCCATTCCTAGCACACATGGAGGCTCAGAAACGCCTATAACTCTAATCCCAGGAGATCCAATGCTCTCTTCTGATCTCCCTGGGCACCAGACACATGTGGTGCACAGCCATACACGCAGGCAAAACATCCCTATACATAAAAAGAAAAGTTTGTTTTGGTTGTGTGAGACACGGTCTTGCTATGCAGCAAGATTGGTTTCTGATCCTCTGGCCACGGCCTCTGAGGGAACAACATCCTAACTAAAGGAAACAGGGAGTGGCTGCTAAGAAAAGCTTCCTAGCCTGAAGGGATTCTGGGGTGTAGTTCAGAGCTTTCCGCCAAGACCCGCTCTTCCCCAGGAAGGAAAGCAGATGCCCACATGCTGGTGAGTGCCCTGGCCTGGTGCCGTCCAGGCAGGAAACTCAGAGGAAGTCATTCCCAGAAATGGGCTCTGCCATGCCCCATGTGGCATGGATTTCCTCACACCTCCTTCCTGAGGGACCGCCAGAAGCCCCAAACCTTCAGAATAGACTTTCTGGGCTATGCCAATGTGAGCCAGTCCTGGTGTGGAACCAGCCTTCATCCCACTAAGGCAGGACAGGCCTGTGCTACTGAGAAGGTTTTTTCCTCCTGCAGTGTTAGGGAGAGATCTGTGGACTTCACACGCTACGCAGGGGGTCCAAGGCGGAAGGAAGGAAGGAAGGGTGGCCTGCAGTTGTCAGCTCTCTCCCAGCACCAGCTCAAGACAAACCATAAACCCACCCTCAGGCTCTGGCCGCTATAATCCCCACGTGACCACTCCGTGTGTTCCCAGAGGCTGGTGGAGGCCCTGCCACCTACCAGGGTTAGTTAGTGCAAGGCCTGGGGATAGGAAGCTCTTTGCCTGAGGGTAGACTCACACGGAGGTTGTAACTGTACGGCAGTGTGGAAAGCTGTGTGAATCAATGTCATTGCCACCATGGGGTGACTTGGGACCAGCCTGGTTTCACTTTGAAACGTGGCCTGACTGCTTGCCAAGTCTTCTAGCGCCTCAGTCTCCTCACTTCCAAAATGGGCAACCTGTGCTTTCTATGACTACATGCAAGGAGAGATGGCATTTTATTTATTTATTCATTTTGGGGGGCTTTCTTTTTTTAATTAATTAATTTATTTATTATATATACAGTGTTCTGTCTGCATGCCAGAAGAGGGCATCAGATCTCATTATAGGTGGTTGTAAGCTACCATATGGTTGCTGGGAATTGAACTCAGGAACTTTGGAAGAGCAGACAGTGTTCTTAACCTCTGAGCCATCTCTCTAGTCTTTTTTTTTTGGTTTTTCAAGACAGGGTTTCTCTATGTAGCATTAGCTGTCCTGGAACTCTCTTTGTAGACAAAGCTGGCCTCAAACTCACAGAGATCTGCACCTGCCTCTGCCTCTGCCTCCTGAGTGCTGGGATTAAAGATGCCCGGCGGAGAGATGGCATTTTATTCAAGCCTAACTCACAGCTACTCAACTTCTGATGCCGGTGTCTATATCTCTGATACAGAAGCCAGGTATGATGGGTCACACCTTTAATTCTAGCACTCAGGAGGCAGAGGCAGGCAGATCTCTGTGAGTTTGAGGGCAGCCTGGTCTACAGAGAGAGTTCCAGGACAGCCAGCGCTGTTACACAGAGAAACCCTGTCTCAAAAACTGAAAACAAATAACTAAACAAAATGCCCCAACACCACCACCAAGAATACATAAGAGAGCCAAAGAAGACATTACACATTTGTGCTTGAAGTAATGGGCGGTGAAGGCAGTACTGCTGGGAATTCAAGGCCAGCCTGGCTACCCTATGAGACTCTGTCTCAAAACCCAAAACCAGGCAGGGGATATATACCTCAGTTGGTGGCGTGCTTGCCTGACATGCACAAAGCCCTGAGACGGATCTCCAGCACCGTGTGAACTATGTGTACACACTCTAACAACTTCGACGCTTGGGAGGTGAAGGCAGAAGGATCAAAGGCTCAAGGGCGGGCTAGAGAGGTGGCTCAGAGGTTAAGCGCGCAGTCTGTTCTTCCAAAGGTCCTGAGTTCAATTCCTAGAAACCACACGGTAGCTCACAACCATCTACAATGAGATCTGGTGTCCTCTTCTGGTGTACAGGCATGCAGGCAGAATATTACATACATATAAATCTTTTTTTTTTTTTGCTGTGATATTATTTCTTTAATTTCTTAAATCAATTTCTTTCCAATAAAGCATAAACTATATTTTCTCTGCTTACTACTAGAAATTTCAAAGGACAAATGCTACTTTTCTTAAAGATAGCAGATTTATTTGTGCATGTCCTCAAAGTTTCATTGGACTAAGTTTTTTCAAATTATTTCGATTTCAAAAAAATATTGAAGAACAGCGTTGTGATTTTTTGGTTTTCGTTTTTGTTTGTTTTTTCTTGTTTTCGAGACAGGATTTCTCTGTGTAGCCTTGGCTGTCCTGGACTCACTACATATAAATATTTAAAAAAGAAAAAAAAGCCACGTTTGGTAGTGCACACCTTTAATCCTAGTACTCAGGAGGCAGAGGCAGGTGGATCTCTGTGAGTTCGAGGCCAGCCTGGTCTCCAAAGTGAGTCCAGGACAGCTAAGGCTACACAGAGAAACCCTGTCTCAAAAAACCAAAACCAAACCAAACCAAACCAAACCAAAAAACAACAACAACAAAAAAGCTCAAAGCCGGGCGTGGTGGCGCATGCCTTTAATCCCAGCACTCGGAAGGCAGAGGCAGGCGGATCGATGTGAGTTCGAGGCCAGCCTGGTCTACAAAGTGAGTCCAGGATGGCCAAGGCTACACAGAGAAACCCTGTCTCGAAAAACCAAAAAAAAAAAAAAGCTCAAGGGCATCTCTACTGAGCCTGAGCTATACAGAGCCTGCCTCAGACAAAATAAAACTCAGACCAAAATAAAACAAAAAAGTGGCAATGTACCAGATAGAATCAGATACCAGTTCCATGGGATGGACCACACCCAGCAGAGGGACGAGAGCAAGCAAAAGTTAAGGTCGCACATGCGGGGTCCCACAAGGTGTGGGAGGGGAAGATATGGGGGGCGGGGAGCACTGCTGCTGCTGCTGCTCTCCTTGTGGCTCCACCCACACAGGGACTTTCCTGCCCTGGGCTTGTGAATCATGGTCTGAGAAAGTCAGTCCCCTTTCAGTTTCCTTTCCAGCCTTTTACTCCAGCAAGAGGAGGTCTCCATCTGTTCCGACACCACCATACAACTCAATGGACGTGCCTCAACAGCCAGAACGGGCAGAGAGGCTGCAGCCTGGCGTTCCTCTACACGACAACCTTCAGTGCGGAACAAGCGAGCCTGGCTCGGTCCCCTTGCAGCTGACATAAGTTTCTCTTTTAAAATGCACGGTCACATGTCATGTGAGGGAAGTTTCACGAATTGCATCACTGCGTCAGTAGGTGAGTTCCCCATCAAATGTCATGAGTGCTTACACACACTAAGAAGGCGCTGATGCCATTCAGTGGCATGATGTTGGACCACGGTTATATATGGGGTTTGTCAGTGATGGAAGCATCGTTATACGGCATAAGGTTTTATTTAAGAGTGATTGTCTCTCTTCTGGGAGGGGCTACACAGGGTCTTACTAGGGTGATCTGGAACTAGATCTGTGGGGCAGTCTCATAAAAAAGTGAACCATTTAAAGGAAAACACTAAAAACATGGTGGGAAGGGCTGGAAAGATGGCTCGGAGGTTAAGAGCATTTGTTAGTCTTACAGAGGATGCAAGTTCGGTTTCCAGCACCCACAACTCCAGTTCCAGAGGATCCAGTGCCTCCTCCCGATACCCGCAGATACCCGGAATGCACATGGGTGGTGCACATATATACAGGCAGGCAAAACACTCATACACTAAAAAAAGAAAAAAGAAAGAAAAAAAATATTGTTGTTTTGTTTTTCAAGACAGAGTTTCTCTGTGTAGTCTTGGCTGTCCTGGACTCACTTTGTAGACCAGGCTGGCCTCGAACTCACAGCGATCTGCCTGCCTCTGCCTCCCGAGTGCTGGGATTAAAGGCGTGCGCCACCATTGCCCAATAACAACAAAAAGGATGGGAGTTAGGAACCTGTAATCTTAGTATCTAGGAAAGACAGAGGCAGGAAGAGCACCAGCTTGTTCTATATATTGAGTTCAAATATATCTAAACCAGACAAGGATACATAGGGAGACCCTATTTCAAAATAATCAAAGGGGGGGGGAGTGGGGGGAAGGAGAGGGAGAGGGGGGAGAGGAAGAGGGAGAGGGGGAGGAAGGGAGATACAGATGGATGAAGGTAGAGCTGAGAAGTGTAAAACCATGCAGGCTGAATTCCAATGACTGCTCTTCAGGAAAACAAGCTGAGGATGCTAGGGCATCACTCAAAATCTTTTATTTTGTTTGTTTTTTTGTTTTTTCAAGACAGGGTCTCTCTGTGTAGCCTTGGCTGTCCTGGACTTGCTTTGTAGACCAGGCTGGCCTCCAACTCGCAGAGATCTGCCTGCCTCTGCCACCACGCCTGGCGAGTCAGTCAGATTTTAAGCTTTGGAGCGTGAAAGGGAAACTAAGTCTTAGAGAAACAATTACACTTGAAGGGAGAAAGCAGGAGCGGAGGCCTGGCTGGCAGAGTCCTGAAGGAAATGTGGCACCCTGCCCTGGAGAGGGCCCTGGGGTCAGCTAAGGGCAGACACAGGAGGCTGATGGGACAGGCTCAGGGACCTTAGTCCCCTTCAGGAAACCGTGCTTCAGCCGTGACAGCAGTTTCCTGGACACATTTCAAAATCTAGGCTCAACTCAGGCTTGAGAATTTAAAGGTCCCCACGATGCCACATTCAGACTTGGCTGTTCCCAGATGAGTCTTAGGCCCTGATTCCACGCCATCCTTCTAAACATGGCTTCCCTAATTCTCTGCACTACCCAGCACGTTCCTTCTAACATGGCCTGCTCAGCAGCCCCATGCCTGGTCTTGCTCCCTCCTGCTCTTTCATCTGCCTGGAGAGCTCCATTCATGCAGCTGCCTGCGCTTGAAGTCCAACGGAACTTCACGGGGTGGCAACCATCACCTCACAAAGCCTCATACAAGGAAGACACCCCACCCGCCTGCCCCACCCCCGCCCCCATCGCCTACCTAAGCCTCTTCCCATCATCCCTCTCCACCTAACAGGGACCTTCGGGTCAGCCTCCTGCCGTTAGAGTCCCATCCTCCAGTTGGCTGCCAGGAGCCAGCACTCAACTGCATGAACCCACCATGTCCTCCCGAGGAGCCCCCAAAACTTCTCAGATGCCCCCAGGGCAGCAAGGAGAGCCTCTCATTCCTTGGTCATCCTTCCATGCACCCATTCTTTAGCTAACAACACCGAGCTCCCTGCACGGTGATCAGGTGAGCTAGACACCCATGTCCATCTCCCTCGGCCGCACACGGCAGCGAAGAGCAATTCCATCATGGCTGCCATGAAGCCCAAGAACAGAAAAGGAAAAAGGCATCTGGGAATGTGCCATAGGAGGTCTGGCCCAGGATACGGGATACTGAAGTGCAGATGGAAGGATGGAAGGGGCACGTCCTGCTGCCACCCCTAAACACAAAGCTTGGAGCGTAGGAAGAGGGTACCCACCCCCTCATCTTCCCTCACCCTTGGCCCTGTGACTCCCTGTTTGGGTTCACAGAGGCACATCCGGACAATGGGCTCAGCCTCTGCATATGTGAAGGTCTGTGGGGATCACGGTGGAGGGTACTGGAGACACAGCCAAGCTCTCCCCAAACACGGGGATTACTGCTGTTACCGGGCAAGCAGCTCAGAAGCCAGGGGATTCCAGGCAGCCAGATGGGCTGAGCTGCACAATAATCCCGTCTCAGGATCAGCCTGAGCGAAGGGAAGGTGAACCCAGTGGCTGCTCTGCAGCCTCCATCATACACTGAATGGTGAGGCCTTGGCTGTGCAAAGGGGAAGGAAGTTAGCTTCTAGAGGAAGGCCATGGGTGTGGCTGCCCCCACGCTGCCACCTTGCCCCCATACAGGGCAGAGGAGGCAAAACCGAGAGATGTCCCCTCCTGCGCCCTCCTGAGCGGCTCCAGAGTCAGCAAAAATGATTCCTGGGGATAGATGCCGGGCTCTGACATTTACAGGTCACTAGATCTCACCAGGCCAGCGAGGCGATTAAAAGCCTGCGTGAACACTGCCTTCTTAGGGCAAAGAGCCAACCATGACCGGAAACCCTGGAGGTGTGCAAACATCCGCGAGTCACTTCTCAGCAGGGAGGAGCTGGGGTGAGGCTACCCCAGAGGAAAAGGTCCTGGCCTGGGGCACAACTCTCTCCTCCACTCAGGTGTTTCTGGGCACCCAGCCTTTCCCTCCTCCAGACCCTCACCCTCCTACCACAGCATCCAGGGCTTGTCCTGACCTCCTAGGATAACCCAGCCTGTGCACCGCCTCCTTGCCAGGCCTGTGCCTCTCGGCTCAGACACCCCCTCCTTCCCCTGCCTCCCCTAGTCCTCAGTCTTTTCCCTAACACCCTATTTATTTGTTTACTGTCTACCCTGGCATGTCACCTCACCCACCCTGAGGGCAGAGATTATTGTCAGTTCCCTTCATGCCTCTGTCACCCCCATCTGGAACAGCTCCTGGCGCACAGCAGGAGCCCAATAAATGTTTCATGATTCAATGAATAAAGAGTACACAAACATTTAGCTGAGAGTGGGAGCATGCTCATAAACCCAGCACTTAGGAGACGGAGCCAGACCAGAGATGAAGGCGTCTTCAGCTGAACAGTGAGTTTGAAGCCAGCCTAGACTACATGACACCTGGTCTGGGGGAAAGAAAAGACTATCGCAGTTCTAGAACTTACTGTGATTTTTGCTTGTTTTTGCTTTTGTTTTGTTTTGTTTTCTGAGACAGGGTCTTGCTATGTTGCTCTGGCTGTCCTGGAACTCGCTCTGTAAGCCAGGCTGGCCTCGAACTCACAGAGATCCGCCTGCCTCCCAAGAGCTGGGATTAAAGGCCTGGGCCACCGCTGCATGGCTTCAGTTGTGTGACTTGAACCATGTACCTAAACCTCTCTGCGTCTCATTTAACGAATGACCAGGAAGCGAGTAACAGTACTGACCTCATTGGCTTATGGGGCTTCAGTAGTCATGCATACAGATGGCTTAAAGCATTGCCCGGCACCCCGGAAGCACCCAGCTCCGTGCTGGATGCCGGCACTTCTTGTTCAGTTACTTGTCTGCTTGCTCGCCGTCTGTCTCGCCTCTATCACAGTGTCAGCTCCAGCCCACCCTGCTTACTGCTCAAGCCGTAATTCCTAGCAAAGTACTGTACGAGAAAACCAGGTCTCCTCTCACATCTGGGATTGTGGAGCCGGCAGGTACAGCACTCACGGGCTAAGGGAGAGAGAGAGCCTCACCGATCTGCTTCTCCAGGGCAGCTGCCTCACAGATGGTGGCCCGGGGTAGGATGCCAGGGTCAGTGAAACTGGTTTGCAGCAGGCAGCTCATGACAAAGAAGAAGAGGATGGCAGCGATGATGGGGATGGCCGGGGTCAGGTGGACGGCCAGGTAGGGACAGCTAGGAGAGAAGAGAGTTCAGGTTACCCCAGGGCTCCCTGGTATTGCCCCAGATACCATGTTCTTGAAAAGAGCCTCACCCTGAAGTGCAGCTGGAGGTGAGTGCAGCCACTCCCCGTGAGTGCCCAGGGCAGACATTACTAGTCAATCCTGGACTTACTCCAATGGTAGATAGTCTCCCTCACCTCACCCTGGCAGGAAGGCCCATCTTCCTTCATTCCTTCCTGCTTCCAGGAACTTGCCAGAGAACCCAAACTGGCTTGAAACTCTCTAAGTAGCCCAGGCTGGCCTTGAACTCCTGATTTTTCTGCCTCTATCTCCTGAATACACAGGTACCACTGTACCTAGCCTTCTTCTTTGTGGCAGCACACATGTATTCCCAGCACTCAGAAGGCCCAAGCAGGAAAATCAGAAGTTCAAGGCCAAGTTGGACTATATGAAATTCTATCTCAACCCCCACACCCCCCCAAAAAAACAGACAAAAAAACAGAAGCAGGCCAGTGAGATGTTTCAGCATGTAGAAGTGCTACCAAGCTTGATGGCCTGAGTTTGGTTCTGGAACGCACATGATGAACAGAGAAAAGAGACTCGCACGAGGGGTCCTCCTACCTCACATTCATACACGCAAAAGCACATGTATACAAAATAAATGAAATGCAATTAAAAACCAGAGAGATAGACACACAGATAAACAGAGACAGAGATGGAAACAGAAAGACAGGGGGTCCCTGGGCTATCTCTGAACTCCTGGACTCAAGGCCTCTCCCGACCTCAGCGCCACCAAGTGCCAGGACTACATGTGAACACAATACTGTAACCAGCTCAGTCAGTACCCAGCATTAAAAAA
Organism: Acomys russatus; assembly: GCF_903995435.1. Classification (NCBI taxonomy): domain Eukaryota; kingdom Metazoa; phylum Chordata; class Mammalia; order Rodentia; family Muridae; genus Acomys; species Acomys russatus. The sequence goes on from NC_067165.1 coordinate 27,747,477, forward strand.
AAAAGTATTCTTTTGACCAGGCGTGGTGGTGGCGCGATTTTAATCCCAGCACTTGGGAGGCAGTGGCAGGTGGATTGCTTGAAGTTCCAGGCCAGCCTGGTCTACAGAGTGAGTCCAGGACAGTCAAGGCTACACAGAGAAACCCTGTCTTGAAAAACCAAAAGAAAAAAATATTATTTTAATACTTTCTGTGTTTGGATGTTTTGCCTGCATGTCTGCCTATGTGCTATGAGCATGCCTGGTGCTTGAAGAAGCCAGAAGGTTGGACCCCTTGGGATGAAAGTTAGAGATGGTTTGAGCCACCATGTGGGTGCTAGGAATTGAACCTGGGTTCCCTGGAAGAGCTTTTAATCGGTGAGCCATCCCTCCAGCCTGGTCCCAGCACTGAGCTGCAGCCTCAGAATCTGTTTACTAAATGCAGAACTCAGGAAGCTGGTACCAATGGGGTTGTACTTGAGATAACCTTCCACCAGAATTGCTGCCATGCTAATTCAGTCAGTCAGTCACTCAGTCGCTCCCCAAACGTTTACTGAGTTCTTTTTTGTGCCAGGTAACACCCTCAATAAACAGCAGGAATAATGACTATGGATATGACAAGAGTCTCTCTGCCTTGTGGCTCATGGTCGACTGGGAAAAGAACCCAGCAAAGAGGGAACTTCACACAGGGTGCTGTGTGCTGTCGACTAAGAAAGGCCCATAAGCAGATGACACTACAGCCAAACACGGAAGAATGAGGGGAGGGCTATGGAGAACAGGTTGGGCCCGCCCCAGCCCCTGCCCCAGCCCCAGCCCCTGCCCCAGCCCCTGCCCCAGCCCCAGCCCCTGCCCCAGCCCCAGCCCCAGCCCTAGCCCAACCCTGGGCACTAAGTGTAGGGAGGGGTTCTTTCTCTCAGGCTCCTGACCCAGGCTGGCTCCAAAGACAGCTTGCAGGGATGTCAGGTCCTCCTAATAGGAGGAGCACCCCACAGGCCTCCGCATCCAAGTACCAGCTATTGCAGGGGGCCTAACTTTAGGGTGAAGTGAACCTATAGGGGGGCCCCCTATGGCCAGTCTTCTTTGTCACTCTGTTGTCCATTTCAAAGCCAACCCACTTTCTGCACATGTAAATCAGACCTTGTCACTGCCCTGTTTGAAAGCCTCCGACTGCAATGAATGGAAACCAAATTCTCAACCTGCCTAGTAGGCCAGCCATGGCCTAAGCTTTAGTGGGGTGCCCCAGCCTCATCCTACAAGACTCCCCTCTTCTCCCCGTCTGCTTACATCACATCAGTCTCGTGACAGTGCCTACACAAGTGGTCCTCTTTCCTACCTCAGAGGACCTTCCTTTACAGGTTATTTTGCTTGTTTTTTTTTTCTTTTTTCTTTTTTTGTTTTTTCGAGACAGGGATTCCCTGTGCAGCCTTGGCTATCCTGGACTCGCTTTGTAGACTAGGCTAACCTCGAACTCACAGAGATCTGCCTGCCTCTGACTCCCAAGTGCTGGGAATAAAGGTATGCGCCACCACGCCCAGTGACAGTTTATATAAAGCAGTCCTCCCCAAGGCTATTTTCTGCACAGTATTATTTAAAATGTTAGTAAAGACTGTGGCCCAGTGGTTATGAACACTTGCTGCTCCTGCAGAGGACCTGGGTTCAGCTCCCAGCATCCACACATGGCTCACAACCATTCTTTTTTTTTTTTCTCACAACCATTCTTAATACCAGTTTCAGGAGCCGGGTGTGGTGGCGCACTTGGGAGGCAGAGGCAGGCGGATCGCTGTGAGTTCAAGGCCAGCCTGGTCTACAAAGTGAGTCCAGGACAGCCAAGGCTATACAGAGAAACCTTGTGTCGAAAAAAAAAAAAAAATAATAATAAAATAAAAATTAACCACTTGCCAGGCGGTGGTGGCGCACGCCTTTAATCCCAGCACTTGGGAGGCAGAGGCAGGCGGATCGCTGTGAGTTCGAGGCCAGCCTGGTCTACAAAGTGAGTCTAGGACAGCCAAGGCTACACAGAGAGACCCTGTCTTGAAAAACCAAACCAAACCAAACCAAAACAAAACACGCTTATCTGTGAATATGTTGTTGCCTGCCTTTATCCTGCTAAGCGACAAGTTTCTGGTGGACACAGAGAGCATTTCTTGGTGTTACCCAGGAAATACCTATCCAAGAAATGGTGTCCCTTCATGCAGAAAAAGTAGCCACCATATTTTTTTTTTCAGTACTACAGACCAAACCCAATGCCTTGTACACGCCAGGTAAACACTTTACCATCGAGGCGTCTACTGCCATCTTTTGAAGATTCCCTATGTCCTAGATACCGCCCTAGTCAATAAGTCACTAGGAATGACACCTGCAGGCTGGGGTACAGCTAAGTGCTAGAACGTTGTCTACCACACATAAAGCCCTGAGTTCAGTCTCTAGCAGCACAAAGTGAAAACCAAAGCAACAATAGTAATAATGACAATATCAAATCAACATAAATACAAGCCAGACACGATGCTATATCATGGCACCTGAGAGGCTGAGAAAGGAAAATCCTGAGAGTTTGAGGCACTTGGAAACACAGGCAGGCAGATCTCTGTGAGTTCGAGGCTAGCTAGGACTATACAGTGAGACTCTGTCTCAAAATTAATCACTCAGTTATTAATCAAGTGCTGACATACATATAGTCACTACGTGCTAGACATACCGCTGAGCGTTTTATGTGCATTTCTCAAATCTTCACGGGGACCCTCTGCCCTTATGCTCCAGACTTCACAGATGTAGTTTAGGAAGTTTAAACAACTCAGATCAAGAGCTTTCAAAATACTGGAGGGGAGTTCATGGCGCCAACTGCGGCTAGCTACCGCCTTTCCACTGAAGCCAGGAGCATACAGCGGGGTGGGGGCTGCTTAGGAGATGCATCTGTTGTGGGGCTTGGGGCCAGGAGTCCCCAGAGGCAGGGAGCGAAGCCAGGGCATGTGCTCCTAAAGCCTGCAGAGGCCTTTCCTAAGGATGGGGCCTGCCGAAGCCAAGGGCTCCAAGCAGAGTGACTACTATGTGCATTACACATCTCTTCATGTCCAACAGAACCAGCCAGGCTCTGGGTACCATGGCAGACAGCTCACTCAGTTCACGCACAAGCCTGGGTCTGGGGAACGAAGCCAGGGGCTTGGAGAGCCCTCGGGAAACACCAACACCAAGGCTCTGATTTCCACAGCCAGATTCAAGGTCACCCAGCCAGGTTGCCAATTACAAGCTGGCGGCTCCACACTCCCAGCAAGTGATCTGTCCATTCATTCAACCAGCATCTGCTGTGTGTTGAGCACTGACCGTTATCCCTTGTACTGGCTATAGACACTAAATACAGAGCACTGTGGAGATTTACTATGCTCTCACAGAAAAGACAGACATGAAGAGACCAAGCAAGCTTGTATATATAGTATAGGCAGACAAGGAAAGAGGGAAGAGAAACCAGTGAACCGAGAGGGTGCTCCAAACAGTACAAAGGCCCTGAGGTAAGAGTGAACCCACAAGCACTTGGGAGGCAGAGGCTGGCAGATTGCTGTGAGTTTGAGGCCAGCCTGGTCTATAAAGCAAGTCTAGGACAGCTAAGGCTACACAGAGAAACCTTGTCTCGAAAAACCAAACATAAAAAATAAAAAGAGTGAGCCCTCAGGCCAATAAGCCTGAGAGGTAACTCAGAGAGGAGGGTTAAGGGGGAGCAGAGGCCACAGGGGACCATTCCCACAGCACTGGCTCTTAACTAAAGGGAGAACCAGGGAGGCTGAATTCTGATGTCAGGGACCGTGGCTGCTGCTGTGTGGAATGAGAGAAGTGAGGCAGAAGCTGGGAAGCTATGTCACAACCTACCAAACGGAAGCAAAACCATCTGCAACAGGAAAGGTCTTCCCCCAAGAGCTGCCTGGACCCTCCCCGGAGCAGTGCAGAGTGGGACATCACTTAGCATCCTTGTCCTCGCCTCCCTAAGGGTGACTGCACCACTCTGGCTCCTCCTTTGAGTCCTCTGAACAAGCCCCACACACCAAACCCTGAGCCCAAAGTCACCACCCCAAGTAAAACAGGTGAGGGAGGCCAAGGTGACTGACTGGTCTGTTTTCCCTGAACTCTCCCTTCCTTCCTGGCTGGGGGCAATGACTTACCACCAAGAAGAGACCCACCCGGAAGGTCAGACTCCGGAGTGGTCAAATCTTATACTGAAGGGTCATAAGACAACTTTGGTCAGCAGTACTTCCTCTTGCATGGGTCATAACCCCGGGTGTGGTGTGAGCACCACCTCGCAGAGTGGCCCAGCGACTCTGAGAAAAGCATTTCCCCGCAGCACCCACCCAGGGAGGCAATAGTAATAGCGAGGTTCAAGCTGGGCTGCCAGCAGTTCTCTGTGTAAACGCCTCCCCCCCTGCCCAAGCCCCCACCCCACCTCCACCCCACCCCTGGAACCTTTTCCCATCCTGACCCAGGGGAAGGACAGGGCATTTTGGAGGACCGGTGGAGAGGGAGCAAGTCTTCACCTTGCAGTTGCAGACACATAATCCAGGTGCTGCCAAGGCACCTGAGAACTGGTCTTTTGGACAGCCTCCCCATGACCACATGCCTCCCGGAAGTGATTTTTGGTTAACATACACAGTAGTGATAGCTGCCAACATCAAGGGCTGGAAACTTGCACGCAAAAGAATTAAAAGAATTAACGAGTGATAAAAATAAAATTTCACAAACAGTTGAAAGCTTGCATGCGTGACAAGGTACCAAGTTCAACAGAAGCTCCGGAGGTGGGTGCTATTCAAGTCCCCATTTCACAGAAGAGGACACTGGGGCTGGGAGAGGTGAAGTGACTGCCCCAGGCCACACAATTGGAGGTGGAGCTGGGATCTGAGCCACACGTCCCCTGGCTCCAGAGATGAAGTTCTTCACTAAATTGAATAATAAAAAGAGGCCAACTCCAAGAACTTCCAGAAGTAGGAGGGGAAGGTGGGGCTCACCCGGTGGGTGGGTGTGAGTGTGTGGGAGCGTTCCCGTGTGCAGGGAGTCACATGGCAGGTGGCTCCTGCTAGAGGCTGAGGCTGGGGTGAAAACTTTGGGTGCACGGGCGACCCTGAGAAAGCCATAAGCAAGTAGCCACCCCTCCATCCTTCGGTCCTTAAGACGGAGAGGCAGTGTAGGCCAACCCCTAGGCAACCTGTCACGTGAAAACACCCAGGTCTCTTCCATGAAAAGGAGTGATGCCGCTGTCCTGGTGGGGGAACACCACCCAGGGATGCTCCGGAGTGTCCAGAGAGGAAGGAGGAGAGCCAAGTCAGGGTGGGAGAGCCACCTGGAGGACCAGAGAGCTAAAGAAGAAGCTTTGGAGAAACTAAGGAAAAGCGCAGGAGAGAGAAGGGCTAGTTTGAGAGGCCCTTTACAGAAGACTGCCTTGGACCCCCAGGACAAGCATGACTGAGGGGAAGGTGGGGGGTGAGGGGACAGTCTGAGGGAGCCAGGACCCTGCAGTATCTTCACGGTAGGGTGTCCGCAGCCAAAGGACACAAAAACTTGCTTGTCTGAGGATAGGAATGAAAGATGCCTAGAGGTGTGAGAAAGAGCCTGGGATAGGCAAGAGCCGGCCAGGGATAGGAGGACAGGAGGACCTAAGGGACCCCGCAGAAGCCCCGGTGACCAGGGCAGGGTACCTAAGGTCCGGGTGGCGAGGAGGAGTGAGGGGGTCCAGGGCGGGCGGAGGCCGGAGGACACAGGGATGCAGGCGAGGAAGGAGCGGCGGCCGGGGACGCACCGCGGGAGGGCGGTGGGGGCGAGGGGCGCGAACTCACTCGTAGACGAAGAAGAGGACGGTGGTGCTGAGGATGAGCAGGAGCGTGAGCGCGAAGACGCCGCCGTGGCCGGCCAGCATGAGGCGGCCGCCGCAGTAGAAGCGGTTGCGGCCCGGGAACACCTCCCACTTACGCCGCGGCCGACGGCCCAGGCTCCCGCTGCCGCTGCCGCTGGTGCTCCAGCGCGGCGCGCCCGGCGCGGGCCCGGGGCTGGGAGCGGGGGGCGCGGCGGGGCCGGGATGGCGCGCCCCGGGGGAGGCGGGCGGCGGGGCGGCCCCGGGGCTGATCTGCTGGTACTCGCAGTCCTTCATGCGGCCGGCCGCGGGCCTCGGCTCCGCGCCCCGCGGGCCGGCCGCGCCGCTCCGGGACCGGGCCGAGCAGCGGAGGTGGTGGCGGCGGCGCGCGCGCGCGGGCTCGCTCAGGCTGGCCCCTCCGCTGCCGCCCCGCCCCCCGGATCGCTCCGCAGCGCCCCATGCGTCCGGCCCTGGGAACTGCAGGTGCGGCCTCCCGGGCTCCCTCCGCTGCCTAAGCACTCAGACCCTGGTTTAGGAGGCTGGTGTGGCAGGCACCTCGCAGAGCAGGGAGATTCAAGGGATGGTCCAGGCTCACCTACCTGAGGGCAGGCTGGTAAGGGTGGTACATAATTTGCTTTGAAAGTTCCGAGTGTCAGCCGGGCGGTGGTAGCACTCGGGAGGCAGAGGCAAGTGGCAAGTGGATCTCTGTGAGTTTGAGGCCAGCCTGGTCTACAAAGTGAGTCCAGGACAGTCAAGGCTACACAGAGAAACCCTGTCTCCAACACCCCCCCCCCCCCCCCCCCCCGCCCAATAAGAAAGTTCCGAGTGTCTAAGGGGCGTGTATGAAACAGTCTCTAGTTTTTCCCCACCAGTCCAGCTCCATTCCTGGGTTACTAGATTCCCCTAAATGGGGATCAGTGCTTAAGGGCCCCAAGGGTTTTTTTTTTTTTTTCATCAGGAGGTTGGGAACACACACACACACACACACACACACACACACACACACACACACACACACACACTTTATCTCATAGGTCTCAAGTCAGGAGTCTAGAAATATTTTAGCAAATTATTTTGCATGCATCCCCCTGAGGCTATTGGGCTGGATCAGCCAGCCTGAATTCTTATCTGCAGAGTCAAACGGGGACCAGTCTCCTTGTTAGCCAGCCATTCAGGTTGTTGGCAGAATTTATTTCTTGTAATATGGCTGCAGGCCTGGGAATTCTGCTGAAACTCCACCCAAACTTACTAGAGAGTATCACAGTGACTCACCATAGAGGTTTCTCTAAAGGAGCCGTGCACGCACTTTGAAAACCCAACAAGGAGAGTTTAGCTTCCGTTTGCCGAAACAGAGATTGGTTTGGCATGGCTCTTGGGGCCTCATGCGCTAGGCAACCCCTCTGCCACTGAGCTGCCCGTACGACGGAGGAGCACTGGCGTTTGTGGGAGTGAATGTGCCACGCCTATGCGTGCGTGGAGGCCTCGAGAAGATATCCGATCCCTCAGAGCTGGCTGAAGTGCACGGGCAGATGCCTAAATCGTTAGGTGGGTGTCCGGATCCGAACCTGGGCACTCATGATTGTTCGCCGCTGCCCAAGACAGAGCTTACATCACTTACTGTATGTATAACAGAAGTAACATGCCAAGGCCTTTGCTCCGTGTGGAAGGGTTGTAGACATTATCCCAGGTGAAGGCAGTCTAGGCAGGTCTTGCCTTGGGCTCCGCTGCTTGGAAACACTACCACCAGCGATACCCCACTGAGACGGACATTGTTGAAGACTGAGAGGAACCATACGGACTGGACCGGGGACTCCAGCCAGGCGACTGTGTTTCTAATGGGAGGAGGGATCCTGGGAGGAGACCGGCCATTGCAAGCTAGAGAGAGACAGCAAACAGGTTCGCAGCAGGAGCGCACGCGCATCGGGGAGACCACCAGCGTCCAGGCCGGCCCAGAATGCAGGCCAGCGACACCTAGGTACAGGTGTTTTGCCTGCACGTATGTCTGTGTAAGGGTGTCAGATCTTGAAGTTACAGACAGTTGAGAGCTGCCATGTGGGTGCCGGGAATTGAACTCAGGACCTCTGGAAGAGCAGCCAGTGCTCTTAACCTCTGAGCCATCTATCTCTCCAGCCCCTGAGACCCAACCTTAGCCCACCACCACCACCAAAAAATATGGTGGCACGCAGTTGTCATCTTGTCACTGTTTTGTTGTTGGTTTTTTTTTTTTTTTGGTTTGTTTGTTTGATTTTTGAGACAGGGTTTCTCTCTATTATCTTGCTAGAGCCTGTGTGAGTCCTCCCCGGAGCACTGCGACATGGTGACATGAAATGCTAAACTAAGATAGAGTGGCTTTAAAAAAACACAAACAGGCCAGGTTTGGTGGCGCACGCCTTTAATCCCAGCACTTGGGAGGCAGAGGCAGGAGGATCTCTGTGAGTTCGAGGCCAGCCTGGCCTACAGCAAGAGTTCCAGGCCAGCTAGAGAAACCTTGTCTCGAACAACAAACAAACAAAAACAAACAAACAAACAAAAAACCCAAAACAAACACACACACACACATCAACAGGAGCAGGGGTCTTCATGATCAATGGTAAAACACAGAAGTAACATAGGTGAGGCCCTGAGTTCAATCCCTAGCACCGAAAGAAAGCATCCTAAAAGCAAACAAACCAAAACATGACAACAACAACAACAACAAAAGAAACAGGCTAGCATGGTTAAGGGTAGTGGCTGCTCTTTCAAGAACCCATGTTCCACTCCCAGCATCCACAAAGTGACTCGCAACCATCTGTAACTTCAGTTCCAGCAGATCAGATACCCTCTTCTGGCCTCTGCACGCCTTTAATCCCAGCACTCTGGGAGGCAGAGGCAAGCAGATCGCTGTGAGTTCAAGGCCAGCCTGGGCTACACAGCGAGACCCTGTCCCCAACCTCCCAAAAAACTTAGTTTTTAACAAAAATGTGCACAATATGAAGAGAAAGTGATATGTATTATGTCTATGTTCACAATTATAACTACAACTCTTTTATCATTCTAATATGTGTAAATTATAATTAACACACACACAATAACAAATGGAGGAAATACAAGTTGCTTTAACAGTGCTCCTCTCAGCCAGGCAGTGGTGGCGCACGCCTTTAGTCCCAGCACTCGGGAGGCAGAGGCAGGTGGATCGCTGTGAGTTCGAGGCCAGCCTGGTCTACAAAGTGAGTCCAGGACAGCCAAGGCTACACAGAGAAACCCTGTCTCGAAAAACAAAAACAAAACAAAACAAAAAACAAAAAACCAACAACAACAAAAACACAGTGCTCCTCTCTGGAACTGGTCACAAGGCAAATAGTTGATATTTATAGCTGTTTTCCCTTACTTTTCATTCCGTATTCCCTTTGCTCTCTGCCAGGATCTCAGTTGTAGAACTCTTTCCCTGATATCCAAATCTCTTTCCTGAGGACTTTGAATCTTCAAGGGGAGCACACCCCAGTCCATCAGTAGCGCCTCTGAGTGGAGCTGGCAGCATGCTGTGCGGAGCCATCTGTAACTGGGCTGTGGACAGAAGGAACTCCTCAGGGGGAGGCAGTGTGCGGCGGGAGCGGAGGGTGAAGGAAAAGTACCTGCCCGTCAGGTGACCCTCGCTCTCGCCTTCCTCACACCTGCCTTCCTTCAGGGTTATCTCTTAGCCTTTATTTATTTTGTGTGCGCACATGCAACAGCACGTGCATGCATGGGGGTCAGAGGACAGCTTGTGGGAGGCAGTTCTCCCCTTCATCAGCCGCAGTGGCAAGCGCCTTTACCCAGAGCTCGGGTCATGGGTACTTAGTATTCTACACTTAGGCTTCCAGTTGCTAACAAAGTACAGGAGGGGGGATGAAGAGAGAAGAAGCTATCTCCAGAAAAGGGCATGGATTTGCTCCAAACCCTGAGAGTTCTGTGTGGTGACTCACTAACTGGGGCTTGCCAGTGGCTCCCTACAGCACCTCTTTATTTGACATGAAGGCTTTAAATACCATTGAATGTGCTGGCTGCTTAGGTTCAAGGACAGTTAGGAATGTAGGATGGACTTGGGGTCCCCAGATGCTGGGATTTTGGGAGTGTACCACCACCCTACCCTGCTAAAACCATTTCTTTTTGTGCGTGTGTACATTGGTGTTTTGATTGCATGTATGTCTGTGTGAGGGTGTCAGCAGGCAGAGGCAGGTGGATCTGAGTGGGGCCAGACTGGTCTATGAGGAGGTTGGAGAGATGGCTCAGTGGTTAAGAACACTGCTCTTCCAGAGGACTGAGGATCAATTTCCAGCACCCACATATTGGGTCACAGTGGTTTGATGGTGGGCGCTGTGCAGGAGGAACTGCAGTGGGCAAGTGGGCTTCCTGCAGCCAGTTTCCACCATTTTGCTCAGCCGCAGTGGGTGTACCCTGGAGAGGCCTAGGCCCAGGGGCTTCAGCTCAGCATTGTTTCTTGGTGCTGATGCGCCTTCTTATGTCTGCCGTTGCTGTAATCCTCATATACCTGGCATGGTGTGACTGGGTATGGGGAGACCCTCACTGTCTATAGTCTGGTGGGATTGCCTCTTGGAACACAGCCCATTCATTTGGGCAATTTTCCTGCAGGTCAATATGAAGATAAATTTTCATCAAGTAATATTGTTTATGCATGGCTCAAAAGACAGGTTTTTACAGTTCACAATCTCAGCCGGGTGGTGGTGGCACACGCCTTTAATCCCAGCACTTGGGAGGCAGAGGCAGGCGGATCGCTGTGAGTTTGAGGCCAGCCTGGACTACAAAGTGAGTCCAGGATGGCCAAGGCTACACAGAGAAACCCTGTCTCGAAAAAACCAAAAAAAAAAAAAAAAAAAAAAAAAAAAAAAATACAGTTCACAGTCTCGGGGATCACATTGGAATCAAATATCCTGCAACGCTTGAGCCCGGTGCTGTGGCACAGGCTTGTAATCCCAGCACTCGGGAGGCAGAGACAGATGGATCTCTGTGAGTTCGGGGAAAGCCTGGTCTACAAAGTGAGTCCAGGACAGCCAATACTACACAGAGAAACCTTGTCTCGAAAAACCAAAAAAAATGTATTTCTTTGTTATTTTATAACTATAATTTGCTACCATTATGAATCATAATGTGAATATCTGATATGCAAGATATTTGATATGTGACCCCTGTAAAAGTCATTCAACCCCCAAAAGGGTCATGACCTACACACACAGGCTGAGAACCGCTGCTCTATACTAAGGCTATATTGGATTTATTTAAAATGTTTCCTTCTGGACCAGTGAGATAACTCAACACATGAAGGTACTTGGTGCCAAGACCAATGCCCAAGACCCAATGATAGATGGAGAGATCCAATTTTCACCAGCTGTCCTTCAACCATGGTATGCCCTGGACTGCATACATACAAACGTAAATTCAATTACAATTTCTCTCCTGCTTTTTTTTTTTTTTTTTTTTTTTTGAGACAGGGTTTCTCTGTGTTAACCCTGGTTGTCCTAGACTCACTTTGTAGACCAGGCTGGCCTTAAACTCACAGCGACCCACCTGCCTCTGCCTCCCGCATGCTGGGATTAAAATATTTATTTATCTATTATCTATTATGTATATAGTATTCTGCCCACATGTCAGAAGAGGGCACCAGATATCATTATAGATGGTTGTGAGCCACCATGTGGTTGCCGGGAATTGAACTCAGGACCTTTGGAAAAGCAGCCAGTGCTCTTAACCTCGGAGCCATCTCTCCAGCCCCTTCTTTCCTGCTTTTACAGCTTTTAATATTTACTTTATTTTATGTGTATGAGTGTTTTGCCTACATGTATGTATATACATGCGTCATATGTGTGCCTGATGTCCATGGGGCTCAGAGGAGGGCATCAGATTCCCTGGAACTGGAGTTAGAGATGGTTTTGAGCCATCCTGTGGGTACTGGGAAGTGAACAAGCAAGAACAACAAGTGTCTTTAACCACAGAGATCCGCCTGCCTCTGCCTCCCGAGTGCTGGGATCATAGGTGTGCACCACCACCACGCCTGGCTGGGCCTTGACCTCTTAATTCTCCTGCCTGCTGAGATTACAGACATGTGCTGCCACCTTGCCTGGATTCTTGTTTTTGTTGTTGTTGTTGTTGTTGTTGTTTCTGTTTCCTGAGACAGAGTGTCTCTGCATAGCCTTGGCTGTCCTGGACTCACTTTGTAGGCCAGGCTGGCCTCGAACTCACAGAGATCCACTTACCTCTGCCTCCTGGAATGCTGGGATTAAAGGCGGGCGCAACCATGCCCGGCCTAGATTCTTGTTTTTTGTTTTTTGTTTTCTGCAATGATTCAGATGCAATAGGACTGCCTGTGGTCCTTTACACTGTTGTTACGGTCAAGTACAGCACACTTGCTCTAGTTGGCGCTTTGTCACAAATAACCACAGCTGGCATTTGGTTACTTGATGCCACATGCCAGGAACTGAGAGCATCAAACACTGCACTGGCATGGGGCTTAGTATGTTCAAACTTGGCGAAACAGCTCACCTGTTTCCTTGGGACCCTTCCTAATACCAATTTTCATAACCCTTGGGGTCTTGTCAGTGCAGCAGAAAGCACAGCAGTAATTTACAGAGAAAATGTGATGACTAACTAAGTACAAAGTTGTTAACTATAAGCTAGGTATGGTGGCCCACCCCTTTAGTCTTATCATTCTGGGAGACAGAGGCACGAAGATCTCTGTGACTTTTGAGGCTATCCTGGTCTATGGTGAGTTCCAGGATAGCCAAGCCTACACAGTGAGACACTGTCTAGAAAAAATTAATAATAGGGCTGGAGAGATGGCTCAGCGGCTAAGCACTGGCTGCTCTTCCGGAGGTCCCAAGTTCAATTCCCAGGAACCACGTGGTGGCTCACACCCATCTCTAATGAGATCTGATGCCATCTTCTGGCCTGCAGGAGTACATGCAGGCAAAGCATTCATATACATAAAATAAATAAATAAAATTACAAAAAATAATGACTGCAACTGACAACTCTAAGGGTAGGTAAACTAGGAACGCCAAGGACATAGCTCAGTCAGTAGAATGCTTGCTTTGGGTTAAGTGTGATAACAAACACCTTTAACCTCAGAGTTTGGGAGGCGAAGGCAAGAGAGTCAGAATTTCAAGGTTGCCTGTGGTGGATGTAAACATGTTTTTGTTTTGACCCCAAATGTGGGATGTAAAACAGACTTGTGTAAGGACATGTGGTTTGTGAGAGAACACGTGGTTTTGTCCACCAGAAGAGGAACTGCCTCTTGCAGGAGCATGGTCTTTGCCAACTGATAAACATCCTAGTATGGACTCTGATTGGAGGTCTGTGTGTGTGTGTGTGTGCGCGCGCACACACGCACCCCAAACCAGAGGCTTGGCTTTTGGGTTTCGGCATCGCTTCCTATGTTGGCTGTTCATTGCTCCTCTTCAAGACCATCCTAGAAAGAAACGCTCCAGAGAATGCTTTGAAGTTCCGGGTTCTGGCTACTGCAGTTGCAGTCACTTTTGCTGAATTGTTGGTTTGTTGTTTAATGGGTCGGCGGCAATTCTGACAATGAAGAGTAGAATTGTGCCAAGGAACCGAGTCTAAAAAGGTCTACTTCTCCTGTTCCCATTAACCTCTTCTCTCCTATCTAAGGTAGATGGATTGAAAGGGTGGTATGGCATTAAGGAACCCCAAATAAAGTAGGTTTGGTAAAGTTCAAAGCCTACATACAGTTGTCAGTTGGTGCTGGCACACACCTTTAATGAAGCTGGGTAGGCCTTTTTTTTTTTTTTTTTTTTTTGGTTTTTTGAGACAAGGTTTCTCTGTGTAGCCTTGGCCATCCTGGACTCACTTTGTAGACCAGGCTGGCCTCGAACTCACAGCGATCCGCCTGCTTCTGCCTCCCGAGTGCTGGGATTAAAGGCATGTGCCACCACGCCCGGCCCTAAAGCTGGGTAGGCCTTTTATTGTCACTATATCCCGGTGATTCTAAATAATGTTGGTGATGAAATTGTCCTTTGTTTGAGCCAAGCGTAGTGGAACACAACTTCAATCCCAGCACCCTGGAAGCAGAGGCAGGCTGAGTTTGAGGTCGGTCTGGTCTACATCCAGGCAAAACACTCATATATAGATAAAACAAATGCCTGTAAAAGTTAAGAAGAAGCAAGTGGGGGCTGGAGAGATGGCTCAGAGGTTAAGAGCACTGACTGCTTTTCCAGAGGTCCTGAGTTCAATTCCCAGCAACCACATGGTGGCTCACAACCATCTATAATGTGATCTGATGCCTTCTTCTGGCCTGCAGGTGTACATGCAGACAGAGCACTGTATAATAAATAAAATAAATAAATAAATAAATAAAGCAAGGGGTTATGAAGCATCCCTACTGTCTAGACCAGGAAGCAAAGCTCATGAATTTGGAATTACTGAGTCTGGGACCCCTGGGGGGGCTGGGCAGAGCCCCTCTCACGTTGGAAAAATCTGGCACTCTTGCCTCTGTACTTGCAGGCAACCCACCCAGACCTCTAAGGAAATTACTGGCTGGTTGCTGGGGTCTCTGAGTGGATGCTAAGGAGTTGGTCCTGTGACTGTTGCTGGGGCAACACACCTCCAAAGTTCACTGACAGCAACTGCAGGAGAGAAGGAGTGTTAGGGTCCTAGCCCTCCCTCATGGGAACCAGAAGCCAACTGAAGGAGTAAACGCTTTGCCTCCTCTTCTGGCCTCACTGTCGCCCTCTTGTGGCCTTTAGTGGCAGAGCCTAATCCTGTGGCTGCCGGGGGCAGTTGTATGGGAAGTTCTTTCTTTCTTCCTTTCTGCTTTTTTCCACACAGGGTTTCTCTATGTAGCCATCCTCGAACTCGCTTTGCAGACCAGCCTGGCCTTGAACTCACAGCGATCCACCTGCCCCTGCCTCTTAAGTGCTGGGATTAAAAGTGTGAGCCACCACTGCCCAGCTAGTTATGTGGTTTTCTATGCAGAGCTCCAGTACCTCATAGCCGGAACGAGAAAGAAAGTGGGGGGGGGGGGGAGGGGGAAGAATTTGGGGCACAGAGCTATAAAATACAGTAGATAGCAGCAGAGGGGCCTTTATATGTATATAAGCTGGATCGTTGGCTCTTCCAGGGAGCAGAGGTTCGATTCCCAGCACCCACAGGACAGCTCACAGCTGTCAGCAACTCCAGATCCAGGGGATTGACGTCCCTTCTGGCCTCCTGGGAACTGCACCCACATAGTGCACATGCGGACAAAATACTTAAACAATTAAATTTAAAAGAGTATACATATTTGCAATTTAACTATTTATTGTGTGTCTGCATGTGTGTCCCTTCCCGTTTGTGTCCATGCAGCAGCTGGAGGACAATTTACAGGGTTTGGTCTTCTTCTTCCGTCATGTGGCTCCTGGGAATCGAACTCAAGTCATCAGGCTTGGATGCCAGTGGCCTCTGAGCATTTTGTTTTTTGGTTTTTCGAGACAGGGTTTCTCTGTGTAGCCTTGACTATCCTGGACTTGCTTTGTAGACCAGGCTGCCTCGAACTCACATCAATCCACCTGCCTCTGCCTCCCGCGTGCTGGGATTAAAGGTGTGTGCCACCACTGCCTGGCCTCTAAGCATGTTTTAAGTCCCATCCCCACACAGCCTCCAACTGACTAAGCCTTACGATTATAGGGAGCCAGTGGTGAAAGCTAACCATTTCCCAAGGAGGCCATACTCCTAAGGCCCATCTCTAATGTTCTCCTGAGGGCGCCATCACAGAAGACTGTCCAGAATTCAGTGTGTTCAGGAAGGGGAGGGAGCCAGAACAGACAAGGGACCAACCAAGGGTCCTCCCAATAGGGAAATCAGGATCTAATCAAGGAAACTGCCCTAATCCCAGGAGGGGTTTTGCTACGCCTGACCAGTAAGAATTGAGATGGGTTTAGGCCAGGGGCCCCACCTTCCCTTGCTTCCCCTTTCTAAATGGGAGTCTGACCCAACTTCACCCTTTCTTGCCCCACCCATGGACACTGAGTGTATTTGTGAAGTGCAGAGGATTTGTTTAATGCGTCGATGCACCAGTAATTACTTCTGAAGCTGACTGAGGGACTGTCTGCTTAGTACAATGACTGTGCGGGGTTGGGGTAAATGATTTCTGTAAGGAAAAACAGGTATTTGGCTCAGAAAGGCATTGCCATACAAATGTCTGAGTGTCCGTCTTCCTGAGTGCTGGGCTTCCTCAGAGGGGCCACTAGGTTTAGTAAGTAAAAGTACAGGATTTGAATTTCAGATAAACCACCAAGAATTTCTCAGTATTTGGAACATGGTGACCTGTTTTTTCCTCCCTTGCTATAAAGGTCAGTTCTGCTCCTTAGAAGGTTGGTGACAGCAGTGTTAGCATCCTCCAGTCTGACCCCTCAGTGCCCTTCAGGAAGCAGAGGAAATCTGGGAAGCCAGGGCAGGGCCAAGTCAGGAAACCAAGGCTGGCTTCCCAATGTCTGCATAGGATAGGCCCCTGGCCCCAACCTGCACAAGACTACGATGTAAACAAGACAGAAACTTCTAGGTCAGAGGGCTGGCTCAGTGGGGCAAAAGGTGCTTTTTGCCACCAACCTGATGGCCTGCTTTTGACCCCTGGAACTTACTGGTATTAGAAGAAAACCAATTCCCAGGAATTCTCTGTCTCTGTATGTGTGTGTATGTGTGTGCCTGTGCATACGCAGGGAGAGAGGATGTTGAAGTGGTGTTTTTTTTGTTTTTGTTTTTTTTTTTGGTTTTTCTTTTTTTTTTTTTTTTTTTTTTTTTTGGTTTTTCGAGACAGGGTTTCTCTGTGAAGCCTTGGTCATCCTGGACTCACTTTGTAGACCAGGCTGGCCTCGAACTCACAGCGATCTGCCTGCCTCTGCCTCCCGAGTGCTGGGATTAAAGGCGTGCGCCACCACGCCCGGCTTGGAGTGGTGTTTTGGGGCGTTGTGTAAAGACTTTGTATATTTAAATGATTTCTGTACCAGCCAAGAGCTGAGGAAAGACCTGGCTTTCTTATTATTAAGCATCACCTCAGTGGGTTTTGTTTTGTTTTTTGAGACAGGATTTCTCTGTGTAGCCTTGGCTGTCCTAGAACTCGCTCTCTGTAGACCAGGCCAGCCTCAAATTTACAGAGATCCACCTGCCTCTGCCTCTCAAGTGCAGGGATTACAGGCTTGTGCCACCACCTCCAGGCCCTGTCTCCATCACTTTCTGATTGGGTGTATAAAGAGCTGACCAGCCAATAGCAAAGGCAGGAAAGGGAGGCAGGACTTGGGGGTGGGGGTGGGGGAATAAAAAGATTGGCCAGCCTGACACAGAGAAAGAGACAGGGTGCTGGGGCTGAGAAGATGAAGAGGTAAGGAACCACATGAACCTAAGGAACCTAAGGAACCATAAGGAACCTAAGAACATAGGTTAATATAAAGGGGTAAACACCGGCTATAAGAGCTAGCTGTGATAGTGGGGCTGAAGGCCAGCTGAGTGACAACAGCCAGCATGTTTGATAAGCCACTCATCACCAGGCATTGTAGATGGATGGGTCTCCAAAGCGATGCGGTCCTTCACTGGTGTGTTACCTGAGCAGTTCCGGGGTCTAGAGTTTCTGCTCTGGGTCAGTCTGCGAGTCTTTTGGTGGGAGTAAGAAACCTAGGGTATGCCTCAAGGGTCTTGGCTTTAAACTCAAAGCAGGTGGTTTTAATCTGTTGGAAACCCCAGCAACACTTGTTCTTTTTTTTGGTTTTTTGAGACAGGGTTTCTCTGTGTAGCCTTGGCCATCCTGGACTCACTTTGTAGACCAGGCTGGCCTCGAACTCACGGCTGGCCTCGAACTCACAGCGATCCGCCTGCCTCTGCCTCCCGAGTGCTGGGATTAAAGGCGTGCGCCACCATGCCCGGCAACACTTGTTCTTAAGAAGTGGACTGTGGGGCTCCTGAGGTGGCTCAGCAGGTAAAGGCACTTGCCAAGACTGACTATCACACGGTAGGAGAGAACCATTTCCCAAATGTTGTCCTCTGGCCTAATGCACACCTTGTGAGATGCTTGTGTACACACACGCCCATGTTAGAGTATAGGCCGGCACCTTTAGGCCAATCCCATACCCTGAAGAGATGAGGCCACACTTGAGCATAGTTAAGAAGCCCTCTTTGCTATGGCCTAACAGTATCCCATGTTTTACGTTCCTGCCTCCTCCATGTCCTTGCACGTGCCTGCTTTATTGAACTAAATCAGTTCAGAGTGGTTTCCTGTCACCCCTAAAAGGTATAGTCAAACTTCTCATTTGTGTGTGTGTGGGGGGGGATTTGCTCAGGGAGGCGCCCTGAAGGCTGCTTCCTAAAGACGTTTCTCTTCTGGGGGCTCTTTGGAGCAGCTGCCCTTGCCTGGCCTCTCTTCCCTCCCTCCCTCCTTCCTTCCAGCCCTTAGTGAAGGGCCTCTCCAGGCTTTAAGGGAAAGGCCTTCCTTTAAGGCCCCATCTTGCCTATAGACCTCCATGATTGTATTTTCTGCCTAATCCCCTCCCCTTCTATCCTGAATTCCATTCTAATAAACCCAACTAAAGCAGGGGGTGGGGGTGGGGGTGGGAGCTAGCTGTAAGGCCAGGCGGAGGTGTCGCACAACTTTAATCCCAGCACTCAGGAAGCAGAGGTAGGTGGATTGCTGTGAGTTCAAGACCAGTCTAGTCTACAAAGTGAGTCTAGGACAGTCATGGTGACACAGAGAAACCCTGTCTCAAAAAAACTAAAAAAGAAACAAACAAACAAACAAACAACTCCCTCCCAAAATAAATAAAAGCTAGCTGTGAACAACAGTAAGTTAAGGGCTAATGCTGTTATTATTGTGTCATTGTCATTATTCAGAGCTGGGTGAGCATAGAAAGTCTGTATGGTGTGTGTGTGTGTGTGTGTGTGTGAGAGAGAGAGAGAGAGAGAGAGAGAGAGAGAGAGGGAGGGAGGGGGGAGGGGAATGTGTCAGTGTGTGGTGGTGGCTCATTGCTTTGATCCTAGCAGGGAGAAAGTAACAAGCAGATCTGAGTTCTGGGCCAGACAGGGCTACACAGTGAGATTCTATCTCAAAAAAGCAAGTATTAAGCCAGGCATGGCACACACTTGTAATTCCAGCATTCAGGGAGGCAGAGGCAGGTGAATCTATGTGAGTTTGAGGCCAGCGGGAGTCCAGGACAGCAAAGGCTATATAGAGAAACCCTGTCTCAAAAAACAAAATGAAACAAAACAAAACATAACAAAAGGACTTATGAATGAAGCACTGAATTTTTTAAAATAACTCTTTTATTTTATGCGCATTGGTGTGAGGATGTCAAGGTTCAGACACTTGTGAGCTGCCATGTGGGTGCTGGGAATTGAACCTGGGTCCTTTGGAAGAGCAGACAGTGCTCTCAAGTGCTGAGCCATCCCTCCAGGCTCCTGAATGTGTTTTTTTTTAAAGGTGGTTTTTATGGCGGCACGCTTACCTTCAACTTCATTCCTAATCTCTAAATTCAGTATCTTTTCCTAAACTGCCTTTAGAAAACACTACTGTGGGCCAGTGGAATGGCTAAACCTTAAATTCATCCTCATTAAAAGAATTCAAGCTGGGCGGTGGTGGCTCACGTCTTTACTTCCAACACTCGGGAGGCAGAGGCAGGTGGATTGTTGTGAGTTTGAGGACAGCCTGGTCTACAAAGTGAGTCCAGGATGGCCAAGGCTACACAGAGAAACCCTGTCTCGAAAAAACCAAACCAAAAAAACAATAAATAAATAAATAAATAAATCAAGGGCTGGAGAGATGGCTCAGTGGTTAAGAGCACCGACTGCTCTTCCGAAGGTCCTCAGTTCAGTTCCCAGCACTCACATGGCAGCTCACATCTGTCTGATGCAGTTTTCTGGTGTGTAGATGTAATATAGACAAAGTATCCATATACATTAAATAAATAAATTAAAAAAAATAATTCAAATAAAGAGAACAAAATGTCCTTTTATGCCACTTTGGAAGCAGCAGGAGGCTCACTGGGTGAAGGTGCTCCTCCTCAGGCCTGACATGCCAACTTTGATTCCCAGGACTCGGGTAATGAAAGATCCAACAGGCGACAAGAGGGCAATTCTGACTTCCAGGCATGTGCTATGGGATGTTGTGTTCACACAAACACACTAGAAAGTGGTGCTTTTTAAAGAATTTACCACTTCCCTAATGCATGCTTCTGTTGTGCTGGCCAGCAACTTGCCATAAACACTTGAGGATAGGAGGCGTGGCTAGGACTTCCTTAGTCCAAAATTGGCATTAATGAGCAACTGGTGAAGAGTCCGTTTAAAATCCCCTAAGCCTCCATACTTTACATTTTTCCATCCAGACTTCCGCTTGCCCCACCCCAAAGGGACTGCTAGACACTCGTCAAAGCTTCCTCTTTCCCACCTACATTAAAGAACAAAAAGGCATGCCCCTCTGGGTCCTTGGAATGTCTGGTCTGTATTTTCTTAGCAGAGTCTTAGAAGGAAATGACTTCCCTCTGAAACTGTGGCTGCCCAACCTAGCTGTGGCATTCTTAGACCTCGGGTAAACAGGAAGCTTCCGGCCTTGGGCCCTTCATGTTCCTCTCGCAGACTATTAAAGACTGTTAATAGGCTGGTAAAAGGACAGCTGCTGGCCATAAAGTCAGCCCACTCCTTAGAAGATTAGCAACTAGCTCTCCAAGGTCAGAGAGCCCTAGGCCCCTCTGTGTGCTCACCTAGCAGGGGTCCTCAGGTGTAGGGTTTCTTGGGTGATGAGCTCTAGAGACAAAACAGCATTACTGTTGGGGGAGGGGGGAGAGGCTCACTCTGGGTATCCCTCAGCTCCTCCCACGTACTTTTTTGGGGGGATGGGGAAGCCCTAGGATTTGCAGCTGCTAGTGAAGAGGCACAGTCTCTGCCAGCTGGAGGGACACTAGGGCAGAGGTGACCGTCTTCTGCCAAGAAGGGCACTCGGTGTCTTGGCAGAAGGCAGAGGGCTGCCCCAATCTGTGTGTACATTTTCAGTAGCATTTGACTCTGGACCAAATGCTTGGCTGCGCTAGTGCTGTGGTGATGGGTGGGAATGCTCGTTGGCCAGGCTGGCTGGAGGCTCCCACGGAGGGTGCTGGGCCTCGGCCAGGAGCTTCCCTTCAGCTGGCAAGTTGAGCTTTCTGTCACGGTTGGAGGGAGTGTGTCCAAATTCCAACTCTCAGCTTTCCAGAAGCTGCTGCTGATTGCCATCTGCTTTCAAGAATATGCTTATTGGGATTTTGGCCCAATGGGGAGTAAGAAGGATAATGACACAGAGCCAGACTTTTACCTGGCCCAGGCCATGCACAAACCCGGCCCAGCAGGGCCCGCGCTTTGGCATTTAGAGGATCTCACTCTGTAGCTGCCTCAGCGTCCTGGAGACTTGAGACAGGTGGGAGTCACCACACTCCTCAGGGTCAGAGATGCCTCTGACTCATGCCTACCAGCCAGGCCTGAGCTTTTGAGGATGGAAAACCAGTCAGCCTTGGTTACCCTCATCCACCAGGTGTCATTACTCTCCCAAGACAGCTTCTGGTCAGAGCTGTTCCCACGGCGCTGGGAGGCTACTTCTGATAGAGCAAAGGAAACGAAACGAAGGACTTTCCGCTTAGGCCACGTTTGAGCCTCCTGGTGTTTAGACTGCGATCTGTTGTTTAAGGTAGCTGAAAGATTTAAGGGCTAAAAGACCTAAAGCACACCCCAGGAAGGAGTGTCTTCCTTAGTTTCAGAGTACGCAAAGGCAGCTCTGAAAGTAGCTTAAGATCACACATCTGGAAAATGAGGATTGGGATCCAGGGATCCAGTGCTCGGATCCAAATGCCACTTCTATACCTTACAAAAAGTAATTCAGCAGAAGCTGCAGCACACACCATCTATCCCTGCAGTCAGGAGGCAGAAGCAGGTGGATCTGAGTTCAAGACCAGCCTGAGAGCCAGACATGGTGGTGCACGCCTTTAACCCAGCACTCAGGAGGCAGAGGCAGAGTGCGTCTCTGTGAGTTTGAGGCCACCCTGGTCTACAAAGTGAGTCCAGAACAGTCAAGGCTACACAGAGAAACCCTGCCTGGGGGTGGGGGTGGGGGTGAAGACCAGCCTGATCTACATAGCAAGTTTCAGAAGTTCCAGGACAGCCAGAGGGAGCTACCCCAAGTATTGTATTCCTGTCTCAACTTCCCTGACCACTCCTCAAAAAAAAAAAAAAAAAAAAAAAAAAAAAAAAAAAGAAGAAGAAAAAGGTAATCTGTTGCAGATTTTCATAGTCTGTATACACACACACACACACACATATATACACACATATATATGTATATATATATATACAGGTATGTATGTATGTATGTATATATGCATGCCCGTATCATAAAGAAAACTTCAGAAACATCTCACTTAGAGCACACAGTCCCTTTTTCCTCCCATCACTATACTGTCTCCACCATTGTCAGTAGACTAGGCTGTTGGTTAGAGCTTTGATCAAACATTTAATTTACACATAGAGGGACTGGAGAGCTGTCTTACTTGTTAAGATTACTGGGTGTTCTTTCAGAGGACCCAGGTTCAATTCCCAGCATCCATTTGGCAGTTCACAACTGTCTGCAATTCCAATTTGAGGGAATCCAACACCCTTACATAGACACACATGCAGGCAAAACAGCAATGCACATAAAGTAAATATTTTTTAAAGATTACACACAGGGCTGGACAGTGGTGGTTCATTCCTTTAATCCCAGCACTCAGGAGGCAGAGGCAAATGGATCTCTGAGTTCAAGGTCAGCCTGGTCTACAGAGTCAATTATAGGACAGCCAGGGCTACATAGAGAAACCCTATCTCGAAAACCCAAAAAACAAAACCAAACAAAGAAAAAGAAAAACAAGTATGAAAAAACAAACAAATAAAAAATAGGACTTACACATAGGTCAGCAGTGGGCTTAAGACTGCTTAATGCAGCTAACTGTGGTGGCACACACCTTTAATCCCAGCACTTGGGAGGCAGAGACAGGCGGATCACTGTGAGCTCGAAGCTAGCCTGGTCTACAAAGCGAGTCCAGGACAGAGAACCTGTCTCAAAAAAGGCCAAAAACAAACAACAAAAGACTGCCTGGCCGGGCGTGGTGGCGCACGCCTTTAATCCCAGCACTCGGGAGGCAGAGGCAGGCGGATCGCTGTGAGTTCGAGGCCAGCCTGGTCTACAAAGTGAGTCCAGGATGGCCAAGGCTACACAGAGAAACCCTGTCTCGAAAAACCAAAAAAAAAAAAAAAAAAAAAAAAAAAAAAAAAAAAAAAAAAAAGACTGCCTGATGCTTGCGCCCAGGGAGATTTGAGGCAGCTCCACTCAGCAGTGAAAACAGTTACTGCTCTACACTGTACCGTGCGCCCCCTCCGCCCCCGAGAAGGGGCTCCTGTGCTCACCGTCTCCTCTCCTAACTGGCCTCCAGAGACAGGAAGACCATAATGGACAGTGCTGTCAGGATGTGTGGGCAGTCCCAGCCAGGATGTCTTGTAGCTTTCAGACCCTGGGTTACATCAGCTTCTAGCTCATCCCTTGAGACTCCAGGTCAAGTCCAAGGCAGGAAGTTGCAATGGAGGAGTAGTCCCAGGAGCCAGTAGGTCAGGAAGTAGGCCAGAACGCACTT
This sequence comes from Acomys russatus, assembly GCF_903995435.1. NCBI lineage: Eukaryota > Metazoa > Chordata > Mammalia > Rodentia > Muridae > Acomys > Acomys russatus. The sequence goes on from NC_067165.1 coordinate 27,770,904, forward strand.
TGTGACTGGAGAACAAGTCTTCCAGTTGTATAGGAGTTCCATGAGACAGTTTCTGAGGGGCTTCTGTCCTGGTGGGGAGTGCTCAAGAGGCCTCCCAGGTGCAGTGTCCACAGATCTCAACAGTGGTTCGTGACTCTGAAGCAAGTGAGCTGAAAACCAGTACATAATAGGAGTGGAAGAGCCCAAAAACCGGGTGAGAACCTAGAAAAGCCATATTGATTGGAGCATCAGTGACGTGCCTGGATGAGTCATGGCCTGACACTAGGAAAGCAAATTCAGCAAAGCGGCCTGATGAAGATGTGTGCACCACCAGCCCAGCAGACCTGAGTTACCAATCATCGGTCTCAGTATAATCACAAGTATGGGCCGACCAATGCTAACCACGCTATGTGATCTGATTTTAGCCCATAGTCTCTAAGTTTTTGTCTGTGTTGGAGGCCAGGAACCCGAGGAGGCTTTCTCACAGGGGATGGCGCAGAGAGAAGTGGCAAGTCTTGGTTCAGCCTTTCCCATCTCAAGGGAGCTCTAAGCTAAGTCTCCAAGTGCTCTGACCTACCTTGTCTGAGCTTGCCTGGCACTCACTTTACAGGTGAAGCAGCCACAGCCACAGATTGCTGTTTTTTACTTCCTCTAACCACTTGGCTCAGAGAACATCACAACTGTCAATATACGTCTTTGAGAGAGGGCTGGTCAGTGTGGGGACAAGACTTTCCTGGAGACAGTCAAGAACTTTATAACTGGATAGAAACTCAAGCCCCTAATCCTGTACTGCCACCACCATCCCAAAACCTGGACAAGATGTCTATCACCTGTGCTCAAGACTCACACCCCGGCTTGTACCCATTCCTTCCCCCATCTGCCTAGAATGTTTTTTGCTGCTGCTTTGTTTTGGAGACAGAATTTTATGTAGTGCATGTAGTCAAGAGTTTTGGAATTTTGATTTCTTTAAAAAACACAGAAATGCATGGTGGCACACACCTGTAATCCCAGCATGCATAAGGCAGAGGTGGGTGGGTCTCTGTGAATTCAAGGCCAGCTGGGTCTACAAAGCGAGTCTAGGACAGCCAGGGCTACACAGAGAAACTGTGTCTTGAAAGAAAAAAAAAAAAAAAGGAGCCAGGCGTGGTGGTGCACGCCTTTAATCCCAGCACTCGGGAGGCAGAGGCAGGCGGATTGCTGTGAGTTCGAGACCAGCCTGGTCTACAAAGTGAGTCCAGGATGGCCAAGGCTAAACAGAGAAACCCTGTCTCGAAAAACCAAAAAAAAAAAAAAAAAAGAAAAGAAAAGAAAAAAAACAAAACAAAACAAAAGACTCAGAAATATTCTAAGAACATGTTTTCGTTTTAATCCCAGGTGTGGTGATAACGGGCTGCTTTGCAGCAGCTGACTATGATTTGCCTCCTGCTCTGGAAGGGGCATGATTTTGCCAGCTGCAGACAATTTCTGTGATTGTGACATTTGGAATTCTGGGGCCGTTTCAGAGGGTATAGAAATGCTAAGACCCCAAGAAGCGGGGTGGTTGCTGGTTGTGGTTTGTTAAGTAACCATGTGCAAAGAAGAAACAGGAAGAATGAATTAGATATCCTGAAAGCAAAGATCAAACTTTCCCCAAGGAGCTCGATGCCCCGATTCAGCAGGGAGTAGTTTAACAATAAAGTCACCCCCTTTCAGACCTCTGACTTTATTGAGGGATCTCTTTCCTTTCCTCTCTATCTTTTTCTCTTATCTAGGGTTGGGGGTTAAAAGGGTGAAGAAAAGGGGCAGAGAAGGGCAGAAGAAAGAGGAACCCACAAAGTGGCAAATGATGGCTCCAAGTACAGGCTGATCTCAGTCTATGTATCTGAAGATGGTTGTGAAGGGATCTTTTGAGACAGTTTCTCCCTGAACCTGGACTTCACTGATTGGCTAAACTGGCTGCCAGCACACCCTGGGTCCTCCTGTCTCTCTCCCAGCACTAAGACCACAGATGAGCACCACTATGCCTAGCTCTTACGTGGGTGCTCAGTTGAGGATGCAGCTTCAGCTTGGGCTGTAGGCTCTTCATCAACTCAGCCATCGCCCTACTCCTACATGCTTGTTGTTGTTGTTTTGTTTTTAGAGACAGGGTTTCTCTGTGTAGCTTTGGCTGTCCTGGGCTCACTTTGTAGACCAGGCTGACCTCCAACTCACAGCAATCCCCCTGCTTCTGCCTCCCCAGTGCTGGCATTAAAGGTGTGCGCCACCATGCCAGGCCTCACATGCCTCTTATATGGGAAGTTGCTTTTGTTTTTCTGTCTTCAGAACACATTTAAAGTATGATGCCTTCCTCCCTTAGTGAATTAAGTACTTTTCCACATCCACAATAAATACACAGATTGTGTGGTCAGCTCTCTTCTTTCATCTTGTGGAGTCAATCAGGCTTGGCAGCAAGTGCCTGCATCCACTAAACTATTTTACTCCCCTACATCTTTACTTCAGAGCTGGGGATTGAACTCAGGGCTTCTCACATGCTAGGCAAGTACTCGACCACTAAGTTATTCTCTCAACTCACCTGCAGTACTTTATCTGAACTTTCATTTGATTTCTTGAGCAGGATCTCGATGCGTAGGTCTGGCTGGCTGGGAATTTACCCTGAATTCAGGATGTTCTCCCTGCCTCTGTTTCCCAAGCAATGGAGCTACACATGTGTCACCATGCCTGGGTGGATTTAATTTTTTGTTTGAGACAGGATTTCACTATGTAGCCCCAGCTGGCCTCAAACTGGTCTATGACCTACCCACTGGGATGAATTTTTTGTTTGTTTGTTTGTTTTGAGACAGTTTCTTTGTGTAGCCTTTGTTCTGCAACTCACACTGTAGAACAGGCTGGCCTTGAACTCAGAAATCAGCCTGCCTCTGAGTGGGACCAAAGACATGTGCCACTACCACCAGCTAATTCCTCCCCCGCTCCCCCCAGACAGGTTTTCTCTGTGTAGCCTTGCCTGTCCTGAACTCACTTTGTAGACCAGGCTGGCCTCAAAACTCAAGCGATCCACCTGTCTCTGCCTCCCAAGTGCTGGGATTAAAGTCGGCGCCACCATACCGGCCCTCTAATTCTTACAGCACTAGTATAATTTGAAATAAGCAAATGGGTTCTATAAAGCTCAGGATGGCTTTTGTTTGTTTGTTTTTTGTTTTTTCGAGGCAGGGTTTCTCTATGTAACAGGTCTGGCTGTCCTGGAACTCGCTCTGTAGTCCAGGCTGGCCTCGAACTCATGGTTATCCGCCTGCCTCTGCCTCCCAAGTGCTAAGATTAAAGGCGTGCACCACCACGCCAGGCCCTTGTTTTTGTTTTTTTTGAGGCAGGGTGTCACTAAGTAGTGAGTAGTGCCTGAAACTCACAGAGATTCCCCTGCCTCCACCTTCCAAGCACAGAGATTTCAGGTAGTTTTATGCAGTGTTAAGAAAGGACCCGAGGTCTTCAAGCATTCTAGGAAAGCAGTCTACCGAGCTGGCTAGCCCCTAGCTTTACCTGCCTCCTATGTCTGCCTCCCTGTTCATACCATGGACTCACTACGGCAGTAATTTTTTTTAAAAAATATTTTTATTTAATTTTAATTTATGTGCATTGGTGTGAGGGTGTCAGATCTTGGAGTTACAGACAGTTGTGAGCTGCCATGAGGGTGCTGGGAATTGAACCCGGGACCTTTAGAAAAGCAGACAGTGCTCTTAACCACTGAGCCAACTCTCCAGTACGGCAGTAATTTTATCTTACTTGTGTCCCATCCTCAGAGTTCTGATTCAGATTCTAGAACAAAGAACGCCCTAGGCTTGTGCTTGTCTAGCTATTTAGCCTATGCAGATATGAAAAGTGTTTTGTAGTTCAGGCTGAACTTCAATTTAAAACCCTCCTCCTCCCCAGTGCTGGGATTACAGCTGTGCCTGACCTTGTCTGTTGACTACAGGCGGCATGAGTAGCTCTCTTGTCTAAGGTTTCAGCTGCACTCACACAGCATCCCAGGCAGACCCGCCTCACCTGAACATGCATGCACAGACCTCCGAAGAGCAGCAGCACTGCAGCGTGGACCAGGTACACAAACACCTTTGGACTGAGGAAGCCAGGGCGGGGCTTCTCCAGCCTCTCACTGTCCTTGCTCCTTTGCAGCCCAAGTGTAAGGCAGAACCAAGGGTGGGTGCTCACGAACGTCCAGGCTGCCCATACGACCAGTACAGCCACTGGTGTAGCCAGCAGAAAATTGGGCAGCTGCCTGAGCTCATAGTAGCGCAGAAGACCAACATTCCAGTAGACATCCTGGATGTAGCTGTATATCAGAGGAAGGTCCCAGGAGCACCACGGGGGCTCATTCTCTCCTGCAGTCCGGTAGCCTTTGTCCACAGCTAACTGTACCAAGGGCTCAGGAATGGAGTGGGCTGAGCCTCGTAAACAGAACTGGGTGTAGGCATAATACTGAAAGAGGGCAAAGGGTAGGCTGACTGTGAGCACTGACAAGCACAGAGAGGCCAGCAGCTGGATGAGCTGTTTCCAGGGGTTCAGTACCACAAGAGAAGAAAAAAAGCCTCTGCACTGAGAATGCAAGAGGAAGCCAACACTGACCAGCCCATTGGAGCGCACACCAGTGGCAAGAGCAAAGAGCAGCCCACTAGCCCAGCCCCGGGCCCTCTCCAGCTGCCCCATGGCGCTAAATGTTAGGAAGGCAAACAAAGCTTCTGAGTAGCCAGCTGCCAAGAAAACATTGGCAGGGCTGAGGCAGAAGAGCAGCGCTGCAATAAAGGCTTGGCGGGGACACTGCAAAACCAGACAACCCAAGTCGTGAAGTGTGACTGCAGCCAGCACAGAGAACAGGAAGTTGAGAAGTGCTACTGAGACCAGCAGGCAACTGCGCTGGTTCAAGAGGCCCTGCAAGGGTCTCAACAGTTCAGTTCCCATCAGCAGGACCAAGGGGAAGCCAGGGAAGAAGGCATAGTTGTGCTCATAAAGGTAGCCATGCTCAGCAATAAACAGGAAGTGTTCTGCATCCCAACGAGACAGACCACCCAGAAAACCTTCTATAAGCTGATCCACAGAGCCGGAGGGGGCCAGGCGGGGAGGAGAAAAGGCATCTGCATGGTGGTCTGGGATGATGGTGTTGAAGAGTGCCTGTGGGGTGAAGGAGAACCAGGATGACGGTGAGTAACTGGAAGAATCACCACGTAATAAAATGGGAAGGACGGACGTGTTGGGGTGTGTGTGTGCACACACACACATGTGTAGGGCGCTCCAGTGCTAACTAGTAAACTCTAAGTTCAACACCAAGCAGGAGATGCCTGAGTCTACAAATGAGAAGCCAGATCAGGACTCACATAAATCGGATACGTAAGCAGGGCTGGTATTCCCAGGTGTGAGACTGAAGGAGATGCCCGGGGAGAAGGCAGAGGTAGAGTCGAGATCCGAGGATGGAGCCCATCAAGGATAAGGTGGAGTCCTCATGGAAGGAGTAAGGATCCAGCATAGAAAGAAGGAAGCCAGGCATGTTAGCTCGAGCCTTGACTCTTGAACTCAGAAGCCAGAGGCAGGCAAGGCAGCCTGGTCTACAGTGAGTTCCAGGTAGAGAAGCAGGAACAGTGAGGGATGAGTGAGGTGTGGGAAGCCCAGGGGTGAACAGTATCTTAGAACCAAGTGAAAAGCAGGATTGAGAAATGGCTGAATGCTGCTCACTGGCCCAATAAGATAGGAAGTGAAAACTGAGCACTGACTTCACTAGCATTTAGGTCAATGGTGACCCATTAGAGCTATTTCAGCAGAATGGGGTAAGAGAAGCTGCCTGGCCGGGCGTGGTGGCTCACGCCTTTAATCCCAGCACTTGGGAGGCAGAGGCAGGTAGATCTCTGTGAGTTCAAGGCCAGCCTGGTCTACAAAGCCAGTCCCGGACAGCCAAGGCTACACAGAGAAACCCTGTCTTAAAAACAAACAAGAGAAACAAAACAAAACAAAAAACCAAAGGGGGTACTGCCTAGCTAACAGAAAATGGGAGCTTATGCATGCAGTGGTTTTGTTGTTGTTTTTTTGAGAAAGGTTTCTCTGTGTAGCCTTGGTTGTCCTGGACTCACTTTGTAGACCAGGCTGGCCTCGAACTCACAGCAATCCGCCTGCCTCTGCCTCCCAAGTGCTGAGATTAAAGGCGTGCGCCACCACGCCCAATGCTTGCGTTTTTTGTTTTTGTTTTTTTTTTTTAAAGATTTTATTTATTATGTATACAGTATGATCAGATCACATTATAGATGGTTGTGAGCCACCATGTGGTTGCTGGGAATTGAACTCAGGACCTCTGGAAGAGCAGTCAGTGCTCTTAACCACTGAGCCATCTCTCCAGCCCTTGTTTTTGTTTTTGTTTTAATGGGTAGCTGTAGGCATGGAGGAGGCAGATCACTATATTTACCAAGACTAGACTTCTGTCTCAGGGTAAAGCAGGTGCTGGGACAAAAGAGCATATGCATGCATGGCAATGACTGCCACAGTGGAACAGACTCAGCTTCGTGAGACAGGAAACTGAAAGCCACAGAAACATGGTAGGTTCCATGGATTACACAGCCAGAGAGAATGAAAAATCAGATCTGAGGGAACAGGAGTGAGCTGCAGAGACAGTGGTCAAAGAGTGAGGTGCATAAAACAGACTCTGCAGCAGGAGCGGGCTATGGAGTGATGCTACGGGAGCAGTGAAGACAAGATCCCTGACAGGAAGTAGCACAGTGCCGTGAGGGACCAGGGCAGAGAATGTGTATCTTCTTAGTACTGAAACCGCAGACACCAACAGAAGTAGTTCCAGAAAGAGTGCTAGTGAACCAGGAGTCAAAACCTTCAAAGAATAACTCATTGACAGAGATGCCAGCAACGACGCAGAGTGGCTAGGGGAAGCTCTGACAGCATGCGCTTTAGAGCTGGAAGGGGTGAGCAAAGAGAGGACGAGATCCAATCTATTGTTACACGTCTTTCTGCCTCACTGGTTGTCAGCTACTTGAGGGAAAACATGGCCTTGCACAACTCAGCACAGTTTTGGGAACAGGTACTCACTATAACTTTGGTGGCTGAACTTCAGGGATTTGAGGAAATACACTGTTTCCAAGCTCACACTGAATGAGGCCCCAGCTGTCCTGGCTCCCTGTCCCAGATGCTGACTAGCTGCACTGTTCCTGTGGTTCTGCCAGGAACTCAGCTGATGCTGGGCCAGAGCCATCACCAAGCCAGGCTCCCCAGCCTAGCAACAAGAGCACAGCTCACTTAAAGGCTCACTCTCTTCTTGGTCAGTTTCTTCATCAAGTCACTCCAGTGAAAAGAAATGGGATAGGGGTGACAAGCACAGGTAACAGCACTCGCCACCAAATTAAAGACACTTTAATCCCCAAAGCCAGCAAACCCTGAAGTGCTTCATTTAATAGGAGAGGAAGGATTCAGAGCTAGAAGCTCAGAGGGGGTTAAAAATAGGGGAGAAAAGAAAAGGGTTCTACAAAGGAAGCAGCTTGGAGCCCCAGATATGGGTGATACACACACACACAGATACACAGACACACACACACACGGATATACACACACACAGACACACATTGTGTTAATTCAGCAGCTCTAGGGTGTTGACCTATGTTCACTCATGATCATAAACTCAGGGCCTACCAAGTACAAAGCACTATGCTAGGCACCAAATAATTCATACCTGTGTGATTTTGATTAAAATATGTATCAAGACAGCCTCAGCCGGGCGTGGTGGCGCACGCCTTTAATCCCAGCACTCGGGAGGCAGAGGCAGGCGGATCGCTGTGAGTTCGAGGCCAGCCTGGTCTACAAAGCGAGTCCATGATGGCCAAGGCTACACAGAGAAACCCTGTCTCGAAAAACCAAAAAAAAAAACCAAAAAAAAAAAAAAAAAAAAAAAAAAGACAGCCTGGGGGCAGGGGGTGGCAAAAGGGCAAACATACTGAGAACTGAGTGGCTGAGACAGCAAGGAGAAGAAGGGAGTCACTACTGATGAATATTTACACACAGTCGCAGAACTTTGGAAAGGCCGCCTCCCTCCCACTCAGGTAACACAGAACTCAGACTCCAAATAAGGGAACCTTGGGCAGTACTTTAAGCAGTCACACACACACCTTTAAAAGCACCCGGTTGGTAAGACCATCAGCTACCCAAGGCTGTTAGGAAAACCCCTGCTGCTGCTTCATGGTCAACAGCACTGCTAAGGCTCTTGGCCACTCTCCAGCTGCCAGGCCTAGTGTGTCAGGGTCCAACCACACACCGAGGCACACCGGAAGTGAAGAATGAAAACCACTTAGTCTTCATTCCTAGCTCAGTCATACAGCGAGAGCATATCAGGGAAAGGATCAGAGACTGACCTGTAACGCTAGAGTCAGGACACGGCAGCTCACTGCAAACCTCAGCACCTCTTTCTGGTAAGGGTCCAGGGCCCACATCCTCACACCATCAGGACTGAGCTTCCTCAGGCTTCTAAACTCCAACACCCAAGGAAGAAAATGTCACACACGGGCCAAAAGCAAATCAATAACATTTTCTTCACAGGAGCCATCCCCTTCAACATTACTATGGCAAACCTGACTTCCCAGAGGAAAGACTCATCCTGAAGGCAGGTGGACCACTGGGTGTCACTTTGAAGCAGGATACTGGAAAGCTAAGCTTGCAGAACTTTAAAAGCCTCTTCAATGCTTTTAGGTGGGAGTCAAAGGTCTGGGTTCAAGTCCCAGGCTTCACTTGCAAGCTCACATTTAGTCCCTGTGAGTCCTTTATATGTAAAATAGGTGACGCTATTCTCCACCCCCAACCTCACCAATTTGTCACTGTGGTAAAATGGACTAAACTACAAAGCACAACACAAATCAATGTTGTGGCTGCTATTATTTGGTGTGTGCACTTTCCCTCTTGCCCAGAATAATAAAATAATTCCCAAACCAGAGTCCCCGAAGTGGGGCACAGAACCACACTAGAAGCCTGTAATAACTACACATGCCAGCCTGGCGCTCTGATGTGTGTTCAGCTGGTCTGTTAAATTAAGTGGCGAAGGAAAAGAAAACCACTGCTCAGCAGGACTTCGGCCAGCTCCCATCGCTAAAACAAACTCAAGGCAAAGACAGAGTCTACCACTAGGGCTATTTCCCATCTCGGAGGGGGTGGCAGCAACATACAAAACCCAAAGCCACTCTGAGGCACATAATGCACTTCAAGGCTTTTTAAAAAAAAAAAAAAAACCAATTTAAAAGCAGTCATGGCTCCTTCTGTGCTTAAGCAAGAAGAGCCGGAAGCCCCCTTTCTTCTCTCAGGTGGCTAACACCCTCTAAGCTTTTAGGCTTCACTTGCTTTCCAGAATGTTCTGATCCCACTAGATTGCCCTATGCTGTCACTGCCTCTTACCCTGCCATTTTTACATTGCTATCCTTTACTTATGAGCACAGTGGCTTTGAATCCTAGTTGTCCCAGGACCTAGCATGTAAAGGGACAGCGTAGCAAGGGCAGGATACGGCATCACCAGTTCTGAGTCTAGATCTAAAGTCACTGGTCCAAGTACTCCCCCTCTCATATTTCATGTTAAAAAGCAAGATGGCCCAAAAGGTCCAGGCACTTGCCACTCTGGTGACCCACAGAACTGAAGGAGAGAAGACACCCCCACAAGTTGTCCTCTGTCCTCTTCACTCAGGTGTGCCATGGTGCACCTGTAGCCACACACATATACACAAACAGATGCACGCACACACACACACACACACACACACACACACACACACACACAAAGCAAATGACAAAGTCACAGAAACCATGGGAGAAAATAAAATCCTCCATCAAGGGGACAAGATTGGCTAACAGCGACAGTACTCCCTTCGTAGCACAAGGGGGCACCTGCTGCTTGCTTCATCACCAGGAGGCCTAGAAAAAAACAGGGCCACCGCTCACCTCCCAACTTCACATAGGTTTCCTCATGAAAATTCAGTCTAAAGTAAAGCTTCTGAACATCCCAGGGAGCATTATTTTCAGACTAGAGACGCCGTCTCCAACACCAGATTCGCTAAACCCAAACAGGTCACAGGAAAAAACCGCACACCCAACTCCTTCTCTGCCCTAGGATGAATCCGTTCTTTTCTTCACCGGCCTCCCAGCCGCATGCATAAGGGATGCAGGGAAAGGAAAAGTACTGAACCCACCTTTGCATTCTGACTAGACTCTCATTCTCTTTCATTCAAACTCTGGACTCAGTGGCCGCAGGCGATGCAACCCGCACTTAAGTTTACAGTTAAGCCAAGTAAAATCAAGACGAGTAGCGCTCTCGCTGTTTGCCAACTTCCATTTGAAAGAAGCCCCTTGTCAAATCACTCCTAACTGGCAGGATGCTTAGAACTAGTTTTTCCCGTGAGATCTCATTAGACACCAGTTAAGAGCATAATTACCATCGCCATTTTATGGATGTGAAAACTGAGGAGCGACACGCCCACCACGTCAAGCGCCTCATGCTCGGCGTTCTAAACCTTATCGCCAATGTCACGAGCGCGTTTTGCCAGAAAGCACAAAGGGTATGTATTCCTTTCCGGACAGGACAACCCATGTCTCCAAGGCCTAGCCCGTACTTCTTCCAACGACAGCGTACGTTGTTGCTGAAAGCGTACGGTGATGGGGGGCTATCTGGGAAAGCCTGCTGAACTGGGGTCCTGGACTCTCTGGGTAAGGCTAAGCATCCTCAATGGGGTGATGCACTCTGCCCCAGAGGCCTCGCGGCCCCCTTCTGCTAAGCCCCTCGGTGCAGGGAACCCGTTCCAGCCTGCACTTTGCGGACACAGTTCGTCCCCGGGATGGGATATCGACCCTCACCCCAAGGGAGCCACAGCCCAGGGCTTCGTCCCGAGGGAACCGCGCGGGGCCGGGCCAGGCAACAGGGCCGGAAGCAGACGAGGGCCGGAGGCCGCAGAGGAAGAGGCGGCGCCGGAGGCCGCAATGGCGGAGGGGCGGGGCTCCTCTGCAGCCTCCGCCTAATTTCTCTCGGCCTCAGTTTGACAGCTTCCCTCCCCGGAGAACGCCAGAGCTCCAGAGCTGGCGCCGGGTCTCCTCCGCGCCCGCGCGTCCAGACCACCCCCGCGGAGCTTCCAACCTCAGCACCTCCATCCGGGTCCCGAGCGAGCGTCCCGCGCCTGCGCGCTGGCTCCGCCGACGGCGGCCCCGCCCCCCTCCTGCCCGGACTCGGAACGCCCCGCCTCCCTCCTCGGCGGCCATGTTGACCCCGGCTAGGGCGGGGGCCAAGTCTGTGCGTCGCACCTTCCAGGCGTGGTGACACCTGAGGAGTTTGCCTCTCGCTCGCCGTCAGTTTGCTTGCGCGCGGGCGCTGCGCGCTCAGTCGCGGCTCTCGCCCCTGTCCCATCACGCAACCGGCCCCTCTGACTTGCCGGCGTGGGCCGAGGCTGGACCAGGGCACTGCCCCAGACCTATTCCCTGCGGCCAGAGCCGCGCGTTCTCTCCTGTTCCACCACATCAGCTCCGCACAGGGCCTGGCACAAAACAGTCACCATGAATAGGCAAAAGAAAGCCTCCTTGGGTTTGTTTTGTGGCAAGCAGCGCTACCCTGCACCCGGGTGCGAAGAAAGTGGGGGAGGGAAACCCCCGACTTTGCCCTCCTCTGGCTATGGAGGACTCTACCCTGCTTTAGTTCTCAGTCGCACTTCAGGTGATTTGTCTAGGACGTGGAAGGAAACCTCAGAGAACACCCCCGAGGACTCCTCCCTCAAGCAGTTTCTGTCGTAGGAGCTGGCGCCAAAAAAAAAAAAAAAGGAAGCTAATTCAACAAAACCGTCTGTTGGGGAGGAGCAGCCAGTTGGTACCCCTGTAACGGAAACTGTTAGAACAACTTTGCACCCTCCGTAGAGGAAACAGATAATAAATCCTTCTCCGTTGGTGGACTTCTTGTTTCTCAGGATTCCAAAGCCGCCTGTGGTTTCAGTTATCTGTCTTCTCAACGTAGTAGCTTGGGTCTGGGTTAACCTCTGGCCACAGCCCTTAGCTGAGGGAGGGGTTTATCTTCTTCAACAGCCACAAATGTGGGTGGGAACAAAGAGATGGTCGCTATCTCTCCCAGCAAAGGGAGCTAGCCCACCTCAGCTCGGTGGGGGCCGGGCGCTGTAGCTATCATTTCAGGCCCTGGGACTTAAAACTGCGCCCTGGATATTTATGTGTAAGGTGGATAGAGTATAAGGGACGTTTTAGTGGTTGGTAAAGAGAAAGGGGGGAGTTTACAAAGTCATTCTTCCAGGTTTTTCTGCGCGGAAACAAACGGCGGTCGTTGCCAGCCCTGTGAGAGAGATGGCAGTGCGTCTCTGGGCACACTTGTGACTAGGGCCCAAGGCTATGCCTTGACTCTCTGGAGCCTCCGCAGCACTCAGCCTTTAAAGACAAAACGGAGAAGTGAACTGTCCTTGCTGTGTGACTTCACAAGGGGGAAAATGGCATCAGATTCCCTCAGAATCTGCCTGTAAAAATGGCAGGGGTCCTCTTGCGAGGAGAAGCGAGAGTGTTTGCTGAAACACCCTTAAAAGGTAGAACTTTGTCTGGGTCTTCCGTGGCAGCTTGGCTGCAATTTCTCCTTCGCGTCCTTTCCCAGCTGCCCAACCCCCTCCTCTTCTGCTGTTTCTGGCTCCGGCTCCTACAGGAAAACAAGGAAGCTGAATCTCGTGAGCTCTGGAAACCCTGACACTCCGGCTCTTTGGACTGGAGGGTGGCAGGGGCTCGTAGAGCTCCAAGGCTGTGAGCGGTGAGAGAGGCAGCACCACGCACTTTGCCTTCTGAGTCTGCAGTTAAAATGGAGCCTTCATCCACGCAGCCCCTGAGCCACTAAAGTAGAGACAGCAAGGGAAACAGCCAGCCAACTCCCAGGACGCCAGAAAGAGCACATCTCCCGCCGCCGTCCCACCCCCACCCCGCAACACCATCAGGGAACAGCCTCACCACACAGGTTCCTAAGCAGGTCCATGCAAAGCAATGCGCCGCTACTTCTAGAACTCTAAGATTCAAGAGGATGGCGTCGTTTTTGTTGTTTGAACTTGCCTGCCTCAGCGTCTGCTGATCTTCTTGCTTGAAACATTATCACACCAGACCGTTGTTTGGCTTCAGGGACAAACTCCACATCCACATCTGCCACCAGGTCCTGGTTTTTGGTTTTTCGAGGCAGGGTCTCTCTGTGTAGCCTTGACTGTCCTGGACTCGCTTTTGTAGACCAGGCTGGCCTCGAACTCACAGGGATCTGCCTGCCTCTGCCTCCCGAAGTGCTGGGATTAAAGGCGTGTGCCACTATGCCTGGCCCTCCCTTTCCTGTTTTTTTGTTTGTTTGTTTTTTTCGAGACAAGGTTTCTCTGTGATAGCTTTGGCTGTCCTAGACTCACTTTGTAGACCAGGCTGGCCTCGAACTCACAGTGATCCACCTGCCTCTTCCTCCCAAGTACTGAGATTAAAGGCGCGCGCCACCACGCCCGGCCCCCTTTCCTGTTTTTAACACCTTCCATTTTATCCTGTCCGTGTCATTTCAGTACTTATTTTCCTCGTTTGGAATATTAGCTTCTGGATATAATGGAAAGTCAGGGCAATCTTTCCACCCTGGAGAAGGCAGCTTGGGCAGGGGGTGTGTCACTCAGTGACAGAGCACGTGTCCTGGGCTTAATCCCTAGCGCCACAGAAACAACAAAAAGGTCCCTAAGGCAAGTGCCCAAGGGCACAGGCGTCTCAAATTCATGTTTCTGCCTTCCAAGTCAGCTCTAGTAAATATTAGTGAGACCCAGTCTTGCTATGTAGCCTAGGGTGTCCTTGAACTCACGATCCTCCCCAACACAGCCAGGACTGGGGTTACGTACCTGAGCCAGCTACTTCATGTTACTGAAATTGTTCCCAAGTTTATACATTAAAAAAAAAAAGAGTCCTTAGGAACTGTATTTAGTATTCTATATAAGGTACACCAAGTCCTAAATACGCTTTCTCTTTCTTCTAGTGGAAGCATGGCGTACCACAGGTGCTGAGGAAGACGTGTTTAGTCTTTGCCCTCACAGGATTTGTGGGTGATTAGCATAAAGTACTCTTTAAAGACAAGCTATCCTAACCCCATGTCCAGAGAACAATTTCCCACTGAAGAGAAGTCAGGCTCACCTTCCTGAAACAATCTGATAACTTTATTCCTCCTTGCCTTGTTTCCTGCCTCCACACCTGAGATCAGCTGGGCCCGATTGGGCAGAAACAGCCCCCAGCGCATCTGTTTCCTATCGTTGTGTTTCCAGGCAGTAAACTTTTTTTTTTGTTCTGTTTTGTTTTCAAGACAGGGTGTCTCTGTGTATCCTTGGCTGTCCTGGACTCGCTTTGTAGACCAGGCTGGCCTAGAACTCACAGCAATCTGCCTGCCTCGGCCTCCCACAGGTAGCAAACTTTCTAAAGCCACCTAACTATGGGATTGCACTAGCGGACCCTGATCTGGGATGGGACACTGAGATGAAAGTAACCAAAGTTCCCTGGTCCTTTTGTTGTTGTTGTTCAAGAGAGTGCTTCTCTGTGTAGACCTGGCTGTCCTGGCATACTCTGTACGAGACCAGGTTGGCAAAAAAAAAAAAAAAAAAAAAAAAAAAAGGAAGAGAGATCAGGTTGGTTTTGAACTCAGGGATGTGTGCCTCTGCCTCCCAGAGTGCTGGGATTACAGGTTTGTGCCACCATCACCCAGCATAATGGTCAGTGGGCTAGGCTAATGCTTGTGATGAAGCTATTCCTTTCCAGAACTTGATACTTCTTTTCACTGTAAGAAAATATCGTTAGTTTCCAAGGATGCTGGGTATATTTACAGCCATCTCAACATTGCAGATGACACCCAAAGTATCCTGTTTGTTTGACTTCTGCCATGTCACTCGAAGATGCTCACCCACCCCAGCCTGCTAAGACTCTTCCCTGTCTCCGGTTGCCGATGCCAAACACTGGTGCTTTAAAAACTATGGACATGCTGCTAAAACACCAGCGCCTTCAGCAGTTGCCTTTCAACAGTTGACTCCACAGAGAGAGGCCTGGTGGGAAGGCCTTAGCCCCTTGGGGGTGGCAGTGGCTGTCAAGCAAAAGAACCAATAAGCTTCAGAGTATTGTTTGGGCTGGGCTTGGCTGCTGTCCAGCTATGAAAGAAGGTTAAGGTCATTTGGGGGTGGGGGTGGGGAGGAAGGAGGAGCCTGGGAAAAGAACTACTGGCCACACCCCGGGGTTCTCTACTGGCCAGGTTCTATTTACTTCTCAAAAGCCAATTACTCACAGCTCAATGGTCAGCATTTCTCTTTGCCAGTGGTAACTCCAGTCAGAACCTAGAGACTGCACTAGACTGCCCCCAAATTGCAGGAGAGCAGATGAAAGGAACCCAGGAGACAGAACTCCTAGGTAATGCTCTACACACAGCCCAGAAATGCACTTTCTAGATTGGAAGGGTGTGTGTGTGTGTGGCGGGGGGGAAGCTCAAGAGACCCGTAGCAGAAATAGCTATTATCAGTATAACTCAGAAAAAAAGAAAAGCACCTTCCCCCCTCTCCCCGGTTAACAATCAGAATCCATCTTGGTTGACAAAGGTTTTTTTTTTCCACAGTACTAATCTGTCATCCTGGCCCCTGACTCAGATATTAACAGCCACACCAAGTTAGATGAGAAGACAGCTTGACTAAAATTCTTGAGATGCTTCTGCCTCTTGCCAAAGACAATAGAACCCAGCCTCCTTGCAGCAGGCTGGGGATAGAGTGTGCTGTGAAGCCGGAAGAACTCGGGCCTTGGTCGGTGGGGACACTTACCTGAGACACACAGGGCTGTTGTAGGATTATTTGCAATATATTTTGCTCAGCCTACAAGTGCACAACGAAGAAATAGCCTCGGGGTTCACTCCCCGTGTACAATCGTATTAGTATCTCTGATTTTTCTAGAAGAAAACCTTGAACTTTAATTTTCTCCACTTTCATAAGGGAAAGAATGACGAATAGAGAGACTGAACTAAAGCAATGGCATCTGCCACTATGATGCCACTTGGCTAGTTATTATGTGGATGCGGTGTGCCCAGGATGTATGACAGGGAGGGATGGAGCCGTGACCCTCACCCACTGTTTATATTGTAGGGAAGGTGGCAGGTGAATATAAGAGACACTGAGCAGATGTTCACAAGTGCTGAAAGGAAGAAAGCAAGACAGAGGGGACTTAAGTTAGGGAGCAGAGATTTTTTTTTTAAGTGACATTTAAAGTTTCAAAATAATTATGCATAGCTGGGCATGGCATGGTGGTGCATGCCTTTAATCCCAGCACCCAGGGAGGCAGAGGCAGGTGGATTTCTGTGAGTTTGAGGCCAGTCTGGTCTACAAAGCATCCAGGACAGCCAAGGCTACACAGAGAAACTGTCTTGGGGGGAGGGGGAGAAAAAGTTTTGCCTGCATTTGCACACCTGGTGCCAGTAAAGGCCAGAAGAGGGCATAAGATACCCTGGGAGTAGCTGGGTGTGATGGTGCATGCCTGTAATCCCAGCACTCGGGAGGCAGAGGCAGTGAGTTTGAGGCTAGCCTGGTCTACAAAGCGAGTCCAAGACAGCCAAGATAACACAGAGAAATCCTGTTTGGAAAAAATTAAAAAAAAAAAAAAAAAGAAAAGAAAGAAAGAAAAAAGATCCCCTGGGGACTGCAGTTACAAATAGTAGTGAGCTGCTTTGTGGGTGCTAGGAATTGAACCCTATATTCAGCCAGTGTTCTTAACTACTGGTTCCTAGTATCTATCTGGACAGCTCACAACTGCCTGCAACCCTAGGGAATCCAATAGTCGCCTCTGGATTTTTAACCTTGGAACCACCTCACTGTAATCTTAAATAAGCTAGCTCATACCAGGAGGAGGTAGCAAGTTCGAAGCCTGAGCTACATAAGACCTTGTCTCCAAGATAAACAAGGTGGCCAGGAACATACACATGTGCATGTGAGGTCAGAGGGAAGAAAGATCACAAGTAGGAGACAGGGTTCTCTCCTAGCATGTGGCTCTTGGGGAACTGGGGAGTGAACTCAAGTCTTGGCAGCAAGTACCATTACCAAGTTGAGCATCTTTTTTTTTTTTTTGGTTTTTCGAGATCGGGTTTCTCTGTGTAGCCTTGGCCATCGTGGACTCACGAACTCACAGCGATCCGCTTGCCTCTGCCTCCCGAGTGCTGGGATTAAAGGCGTGCGCCACCACGCCCGGCTCAAATTGAGCATCTTGTTAGCCCCCCACTCTTTTGAGTGGCAGCGCCCTAACTCAAAGCCTTGGGCATACTAGGCACATGCTCTTCCACACTGAGCACTTATCAGATGATACTGTGAGCTGTGCAGTTATCTGCTCAGAGTACTTTGGATAGAGGAGACAGAAAGTTCGACTCTTAGGCAGAACCTCCTTGGACAGTGGAGCAGGGGAGAGCTGGGATCCAGACAGATAAATAACAAATCTCATGACATAAAGGCTTTGAGTTTTATTTATCCATTGATTGATTTTTGAGCCAGTCTTACTGTGTGGACCTAGTTGAGGCTGGCCTCAAACTCCTATTCACCTGCTTCTGCCTGAGTTCTGGGACTTAAGGTATTGGTTGATTTTTAAAAAATAATTTACTTTTATTGTATGTGCATTAGTGTTTTGCCTGCATGTATGTCTGTGTGAAGAGTATCAGATCTTGGAGTTACAGATAGTTGTGAGCTGTCATGTGGGTGCTGGGAATTGAACCCGGGTCCTTTGGAAGAGCAGTCAGTGCTCTCAACTGCTGAGCCATCTCTCCAGCCTCCGTATTTGCTGATTTTAAAGGTGTGGCCTGGGCTGGAGAGATGGCTCAGAGGTTAAGAGCACCGACTGCTCTTCCAAAGGTCATGAGTTCAATTCCCAGCAACCACATGTTGGCTCACAACCATCTATAACAAGATCTGTATCCATAATAAATAAATCTTAAAAAAAAAAAAAAAAAAAAAAAAAAAAAAAAAAAAAAAAAGGTGTGGCCTGAGGAAGATTTCCTTAAGAGTGGTAACTAGCCGGGCAGTGGTGGTGCACACCTTTAATCCCAGCACTCGGGAGGCAGAAGCAGGCGGATCGCTGAGTTCAAGGCCAGCCTGGTCTACAAAGTGAGTCCAGGACAGCCAAGGCTACACAGAGAAACCCTGTCTCGAAAAGCCAAAAAAAAACCCAGAGTGGTAACTAGATATAGACAAGTCAAGGGTCGGATGTGCTCACGCGTCTTTAATCTCAGGAGGCAGATCTCTGTGAGGCCCTCCAGGCCATCCTATTCTACAAAGTGAGTTTCAGGACCAACAGAACTACACAGCGAGACCTCGTCTCAATGAGTCACACACACACAAACACACACAAACACACACACACACACACATATATATGTAACTCAAGTTTTCAGCAGTGATGACGCTCAAGTCTGGAGCCAAGAGACAGCCAGACTACAGATGCTGGTGATAGAGGCTGCAGGTCACCATTTAGGAGAACACAAGAGAACAGGAGGAACTCCTCTCACCCCGCAGATCAAGGTTTTATGTATTATCCTCTGAGACAGAGTCTCACTATGTAGCTGTCCTGGAACTGAACAGGTAGGCCAGGCTGGCCTAGAATAGAGATCCATCCATCTTTGCTTCCCAAATGCTGGGATTAGAGTGTGCTACTATGCCCAGCTTTTTATTACTTTTAAAAGATCCTGGCTTAAGATTTTGTTGTTTGTGTTACACCTGTATGTATGTATGTATGTATGTATGTATGCATGCATGTATGTGCACTGCCTTGTGTGCTTGGGGCCCATGGAGGTCAAAACAGGGTGTTGGATTGTCCTTGGAGCTGGAGTTACAGGTGACTGTCAGCCACAACATGGGTGCTGAAAACTTAACCTGGGTCCTACGTAAAGGTGCTCTTACTCACAGAGCCAACCTCCCAGCCCTAGTGTATTAGTTCATGTGGCTATGAGTGTAGGTGCCCAAGTCAGAGGGTTCAGATCCCATGGAGTTGGGCTGGAAGTTATGAGCCACCAAACATGGGTCGTCCTAACTGCTGAG
Source organism: Acomys russatus (assembly GCF_903995435.1). Classification (NCBI taxonomy): domain Eukaryota; kingdom Metazoa; phylum Chordata; class Mammalia; order Rodentia; family Muridae; genus Acomys; species Acomys russatus. The sequence goes on from NC_067165.1 coordinate 27,789,929, forward strand.
CTGTATTTCAGCTACAGGTAAAGCTTTTAAATAACTTGAAAATAAAAAAAGCCTCACAAAGTCTTACCAAGATTTAATGTACATTTATTCTTAACACGTGGAACATATAGTATAAAGATTTCATACTGAATAAATGATATTCATTAAGCCAAAAAAGGAAAAAAAGGAGGAATTTACATCAAGTTTTTAGCTACATTGTTGAAATACAAATATGCGTATTTTATCACTGAAAAAAATCTCAATTGTGTTTCTTCATCAGGAACTTCAACTGAACCTAGGACTTTTTCACACCTCGATTAGAAAGGAAACAAAACAAAACAAAAACCCAGAAAAAAAAAAAAAACAAAACTATAAGTTGATTGGCTGCTGAGACAGCAAGGACTTTTTACAGAGACCTGTACAGCATCGCCCCAGGAGGCCGATGTCTGGCAAGAGATTAAATAGCTGTGTCTCGCTTTGTGCAGGTCACCAACTTGTTAACTCGTCACACTATAAAGGGGCAGCCGGGAAGGGGACCAAACTGTGGGGATCCAAGGGCATGTGCAATGTACAACGTCATATATACACACGTGGCAGCGCAGCCGCTGCAGCTAAAGGTTAAAACCAGTTCTAAGAGGTGATCTCAGGGTTATTCATACAATCAAGGAGGAGAGAAAGAGGTCAGGGTGTTGTAGGTTCACACATGATACTTTGGGGGAAAAGCCTTTTTTTTTTTTCTCCTCAACATTTAACTAAAAACATTTTTAAAAACTACAGCTTGCTGCTGACCCAGCATCTTCTCTCGTTCCCATGTGAGACATTATTATTACAGTATGTTTACAGTATCAGGTGTACAGTACAGTACATGAAAGGGTCTACACTCTACTGCACAGGCCTCTCCAGTGAACAGGGTCTGCTCACAACTGCGAACTTCTCGGCTCCTGCGAGATTGTGAATGGACAGCAATAAACCACACAGTTCAGCAGTCATCTTTTGTCCTTCAGGGTTTTTTTGTATTTTTTTTCCTTTTTTTTTTTTAACCATTAAAAACAGTTATGAAATGTGGCATCCCGTTGATGCAAGGACCGGGAAAGCCATTTTTTTTCCCCAAACTCACTGTAAACAACAGTAACTTTGGTTAAAATAAAAAAGTCTTCTATGTAGGCAGAGCTTTGTCTTTTCAAATAGGGTGGGTCCTGAGGGAAGCAGGTGAGGATGAGGAACAGAAAGGTGAGAGGGAGTGGGGGTGGGGAGGAAAGAGAAACAGGAGAGACTTTCCCAAGGGAGAAGCTGGACAGCACAGGGTAAACTGGATTCTGAGGTGGTTTTGCATAAATAAAGGGCAACAGTCAGTTTCTAAGTTCTCCACACACTCACACACACACGGGGAGGGGAGGTGTCCCACGGCTGTCATGACTGGCCAATCAAAAACAGTACATCACAAATGACTTGTGAAACCAATGAGTTCATCAACGGGGATACGGAGATGTCCAACAGCCGTGACTCATACAGAGTGAACTCTGAGTGGTTCTCATCCACCTTGGCCAGGGCAAGCAGTGCTCGGGCAGCACGCCGCATCATGTCCACACTAGTTGGTTCAAAGGGTGGGTTCTGCATGTGGAGGAGGCTGGCCTGGCTCTGCTGGAACTGTGTGGCAGCGAGGCTGTCCTCAAGGAAGCCCAGGAGGTTGCCGATGCTGCCCTTCTGCACTGCAATGGCCCGGGCTGCCAGGCTGTCCCCCTGTGCCAGATTGGCCAGCAGTACCACGGCCATCTCCCGGCACACTGGGTTCTTTCGGTCACTGAGGAAGCGCACCATGGTACTATACAACTTCTCCAGGCGGCTAAAGGGGGGTGTGGCCAGGATCAGGTCCACATTGTTGTCCTGGATGCTGAGTTTGCTGAGGGTTTCCAAGACCAATCTCTGGGGAGAAAGGACGGCATTAGGGCCTAGGGTAGAGAAGGGGTCCTGGGCTTCAGCTGATGGGCAAACCGCCCAGTGTAGGAGTCCATCCAGGACAGGCAGGCAGATGCTCTCAGGGTATGGGGATAGGTCCAACTGCCCCGAGATGTTGGCAAGAGTGACCAGCGTGTTTTCCCGGAGCATCTCCAAGCAGTCCCACCACCACTCCACTTTGTCACAGCTCACCCCTTGGTCCTGTTCCTCCTCCTTCTCATAAGTTAGTGGCGCCTGCTTCCGTTCTGGGTGCTTATGATGCAGCAGGATCAGCTTGCCTAGGATAAGCAGCAGCCCCGGGTGTTTGGACATCTCAAAGTCGTTGCCTGGCACAAACGACAGGCTCCGGATGGTATTGGAGACACAGACACAGCGCTTAGCGAGGGAATCCTGCCAGTCCAGAAGGGTACACAGTGGAGTCTCATCTTTACTGTGGGGTTCATCCTCTAAAATCTTGATGTTCCGGTGGCTCTGTGCTGGGCTAATGCCAAACGGAAACTTGCTGCTTTCCTTGGTGGCCTCTGCACTCTTTGTTCCCTCATCAGTCAATGTGCTAGACCGGGTAGACAACATGTCATCCATAGTGGCTGTGATCCTTTTTTCTGGAAGGCCATCAGGCGGGGGGCCCTCCTGCTCCGTTGTCCCTGGTGTACCCTCTACTGTTGTGAGGTGTTTCCGAGGAGGCGTTGGGCAGGGTACATAAGGCCGGGAAGGCAGCAGCTCTATTTTGCTCTCAAAGTGGGTCTGGATATGCTCAGTGGTATCCCCACCGCCAACCCGCCAGTGCAGGAGGCCGCTGTCAAACTCCTGCACGCGCCCCAGCTTATCTGAGCAGTCCACCACAAAGGGGTCGCTCTTCTGCACAATCCTTACTGGAAGCTTGTCAAACTTACTGACTAGCTTCTCCTCACTGTGCTCTGAAGCTGGCTTGTCCTTGCCCAAGAAGGCCATCTCCTCATCATTTTCAACCACTTCCTCCTCTTCTGCCTCCAGTTTAGGATCTAGGAGTTCTTCTTCCTCTTCCTCGTCTGTGGGGGCTGGACTAGACACCTTGCGGAATCTCCCAGGGTCTAGTAGTGTTCTTTGTCCTGGGTCCCCCACCTCATACTCCTTTAAAATGCCAAAGATCTCAATCAGGCATCGACGGAAATATTCCACAAGGAGCTCTAGCAACCCTGGGAGCTGAAAGACAGAGAAAAGGAAATGAAAGAAAGAAAGAATTGTGGACAGGAGAGCGTTCAAGCTCTGTCCCATTTTCCTTCCTTCAAGTTAAGACATCTCTCCCTCTCCCTGCAGGAGGCAAAGCTGCTTCCTTTCTAAAGGCTTCTCCAACACACTGTTCTTCACCTCTCTCTCACACCACTGCCTTCCCAAAGAAAGAGCACAAAGCTTTCTTTTGCCCAGACAATGGTCACATAAGCCTGCCCTCAGCAGGTTAAAAATCGTGAGCCACAGGCCTCGCCCACCAGTACTACCCAATGCCTTTAAGCCTCTTCTTTTTGAATACATGTTCAGTTTTTCACTAGGCATTTAGTCACTTTCACTATCCCTCCTCCATGGCCCGAGTCTAAGCATGCTGGGCAGGCCTGTCCCCACACAGCTAGAAAAGGCCGTGCCCTGCTGCAGGCGTCACCTACTCTCCTCTAGCCTCCAGTTAGACTAACTTTTTTCTGAATTCTGTCACTCAGTCCATTCTCTTGACGCCCCCTTCCCCCCTCGAGACAGGACTTCTCTCTGTGTAGCTTGGCTATTCTGGATCCCCTTCTTTGTAGACTAGGCTGGCTTTGAACTTACATCGATCCACCTGCCTCTGCCTCTGGGTGCTCGGATTAAAGGTGTATGCCACTATGCCTAGCCCATCCTCTTGATTTTTTTACAATATACAAATATGTGTCTTAGCAGCAATGACATGAGTTTTCCAACATACACTATGTGCTTTTAGGTACATCCACCTGACTCTTAGAATTGGAAAAACCTTGGTTTTAATCATACTGCCTTTCTCAGAAATTAGCTGTAAGATATGATGAAAAACTCTAAATTTTGAGCCTGATGTGGTGGTGCACACCTTTAATCCCAGCACTCAGAAGGCAGAGGCAAGTGGATTGTTGTTAAGAGGCCAGCCTGGTCTACAAAGCGAGTCCAGGACAGCCAGGGTCACACAAAGAAACCCTGTCTCTAAAAACAAACAACAAAACCCAAAATCAAACCAAAACAGAAACTCCTACGTTTTATAAAGCTGTTCCTGGTATATATAAAATAAACAAAATTTATTCTTTTATTCTCTGTGGACAGCAAAGTTAGGCAATAAACAGTCATGCTTTGGCCATCTGTGGTGAATCACAAATGTAATCCCAGTGCTTGGGAGACTGAGGCACAGGCCTGCCTTGAGTTCAAGGCCAGCCTGGGATATACAGAGAGTTCCAGAGTGAGCTACAAAGTAATACCCTTTAGCAAAACCCCACAAGAGCCTGGTGTGGTGGCACATGCCTTTAATCCCAGAACTCAGGAGGCAGAGGCAGGAGGATCGCTGTGAGTTCAAGGCCAGCCTGGTCTACAAAGCAAGTCCAGGACAGCCAAGGTTACACAGAGAAACCTTGTCTTAAAGAACCAGGACTATGAGCCTGTGTGTGCTAGCATATGTCTTTGATCCAGCACTTGGGAGGTAGAGGCAGGTGGATCTCTGTGAGTTCAGGACCTATACAAAGTATGTTCCAGGCTAGCCAGTGCTACTGTGAAATCCTGTTTCAGAAGTCACAATGAAGGCGCACGCCTTTAATCCCAGCACTCAGGAGGCAGAGGCAGGCGGATCGCTGTGGGTTCGAGGCCAGCCTGGTCTACAAAGTGAGTCTAGGACAGCCAAGGCTATACAGAGAAACCCTGTCTTGAAAAACCAAAAACAAACAAACAAACAAACAAACAAAAAACAGAAATCACAATGAGTATGAGCCCATTTGCTCAGCTCTGAATGGCCTCATGCCTTGTGGTAAGGTTGACATGCAACAACAGCAACAGCAACAACAACAACATAATTGAACCAAGCAAGACCTATTAATCCAACTGTGCCCCCTCCAATCACACCAACAAGTTGGCACATTCAAAGAGAGATTTAAAGATGTAAGTAAGTATGAACTTAGCAGGATGGTAAGAGCTGCACTACCCAGGAGGCTGAAGTAGGAAGATGGCTAGGGGAAGGCCGATGCATTTTGATGCTAATTACTGCTTGCTTTCTGACCCACCTTTTGCTTAATAAAAGGCCATCCCACAGGGGACAGGACAGGAGATAGGTGGGGCTGAGGGGGTGGGGGAGGGGGGATATTCTGGGAAAAAGAAAGGATGGCCACGAGGAGGAGAGAGACCTGAAGTGGAGAGAGAGGAAGGCTGCCATGGGTTAGCTGGAGGAGAAGCACATGGCCGGCAGTGTGGATGGAGAATCCAGCCCAGATAAAAAATATTTAAGATTATAGATGGGAGGTAGCTTGGTAGAAGTTATTGGAAGCAGATGGCACGGGATTGAGGCAGGGATCCCATGCCTGCCCCACTATGGGAGGTGCTTTGGAGGATTGATATCTGCCCTGCCCCAGGTTAACTAAGACTATTTTAAAATATAACAAGTGTCTGTGTCTTAATTGATTACTAGCCAGGCCTACAGATAATACACGTAATTTAAAAACAACAGAAGATCACAAGTTCAAGGCTACTCATGGCTTCTACAGATCCCTACCTAAATATTGGTAGGAGCTGGAGGGATGGCTCAGCAGTGAAGAGCACTGGCTGTTCTCCCAGAGAACCAGGGTTAGATTCCCAGCTAACAACCACTGTAACTCTAGCTCGAGTTCAACACCCACTCTTGCCTCTGTAAGCACCAGGCATACACGAGGTACACAGATACATGGAGGCAAGTCCCCCCCCCCCCCCCCGAATAACAAGCAGAGAGAGAGAGAGAGAAGGTGCACTGCTCTGCTTACTGATGGAGACACATTGTTTGTTTTACATAGAGGGTCTCACATGTCACACACAGGTTGGTCCAAAACTACCTAGATAACCAAAGACGACTTTGAGCATAGGATCTTCCTTGAATCTCCCAAGTGCTGAGATTATGTGTGTGCCACTACAGCTGATTTATGTGGTACTGGAAATCCATCTCTGGGCCATGGCCATGCTAGGGAAGCACTTCAGCATCTAAATTACAACCCCAGTCTCTAGTACTGAACTTCTTTTTAATTAAAGCGGGGAGAGGAGAAGAAAGAAACAGAAAAGGAAAAGAAACAGTGAGGGTGGTGCACGCCTTTAGTCCCAGCATTTGGGACTAAATCTCTGAGGCAGGAGAATCTCTGAGTTTGAGGCCAGTCTGGTCTACAGAGAGTTCTAGAATAGCCAGGGCTACACACAGAAACCTTATCTCAAAATGAATGAATAAATGGGAAGGAGAGGAGAAAGGAGAGAGAGAAGTGGGAGGGGGAGGAAGAGAAGAAAAAGAAAGGAGGAAGAAGGAGGAGGAGGAGAAGAAGTAGTAGCAGCAGTTTTACAGGTAACAGGCGGTGGCAGGGGAGGAAGATTTGTGGAGCTGGCTCCCTCTCCTTACACCTTTTCCATGGCTCCTGTGGCACGTACCTTTATACACCAAGCCATCATCTTATAGGATGGATCCTTAGCAATAACAAAAAGTTTCCCCAGTTGGCTGTAGTACCTTTTTTTTTGTTTGTTTGTTTTTCAAGACACGGTTTCTCTGTGTAGCCTTGGCCATCCTGGACTCACTTTGTAGACCAGGCTGTCCTCGAACTCACAGTGATCTGCCTGCCTCTGCCTCCTGAGTGCTGGGATTAAAGGCGTGCGCTACCACGCCCAGCTTGGCTGTAGTACCTTTAATCCCAGAACTTGGGAGCCAGAAGCAAGTGGATCTCTGAATTAGAGGAAAACCTGATCTATACAGCAAGTTCCAGGATGGCCAGGGCTACACAAAGAAACCCTGTCTCAAAAATAAAAACAAAAATGAAAACTCCCACCTGAGCATGGAAGCTAGGGAGGCTAGGACAGAGCACTGTAAGTTTTAAGGCTATCCTGTACAGGTAACTTAGTAAGACCCTGTCTCAAAAACCAAACTAGACAGGCGTGGTAGCACACCTTTAATCCCAGCACTTGGGAGGAAGAGGCAGGCAGATCTCTGTTAGTTTGAGGCCAGGCTCATCTACAAAGTGAGTTCAGGACAACCAGAGATACACACAGAGAAACCTTATCTTGAAAACCCCAAAAACAAACAAACAAACCCACCCCCAAAACCAAATTCCTTTTGAGCTCAGTTCTACAACTCATGTGAATTGTCACTGCCCCTAATGCCCTGGACTTGTGCCCAGGGTCAAGTGTTGCAAAGAATAAACATAGAAGTTTCCCAGCAAAGTGACAGGTGTGTTAGCTTGGGAGGACTTAGTGTTATCTACTATCAGGGATATCCCAGGCCTTCCCCAGCTGCCCAGAGCCCTGCACTCACCTGACTGAGGTTGAAGGTCATAATGCTGTTGTCATCGTACAGCAGGATGTTAATGGTGTCTAGCGCCCATGTGCTCTCTGCCAGCAGCCCAGACTTGAGGGACATCATTACCCGCCACGCCTCCGGGGTTCCTGAAATAGACCTCTGTGTTGTCCATCCACCAAACCCCAGCTGGCCGGAGGCACCCCAGGGCTGTCCCCTTAGTCAGGCTACTCTGCATTCAGTGCTTCTAAGCTGTCTAGGACACCAGTATATGGCAAAGCCTTAAAGAAAAACCTGAAATCAGACCATTTTTTTTCCATCCTCCATATTCTTTGGCTTTATTTTAATAAACACCATACCAGATTTAACAACATCCAAGACACTAGGCTGGAGAGAACTATCTGAAGGATGGAAAGGGGCAGACAGAGCCAGCAAACCAGGGAGGCCTCCTTACCAATGTCTTTCATTGTGAGCCGCCTCCTCTGCTTCAACACGGGCTGTGTGGCTTCAACAGAGCCAGGTGGGAAGGTAATATCCCGCCGAATCATAGGGGGCTGCACAGGAGTAGGTGCTATGTGCGAAGCAGGTACTGGTGGTCCCGCCTTCTGCATTTTCATCCCAGAGTGCAGGAATGGAGATTTGCTAGGAGAAGTACGGTTCTCCATGGGCCGAGGGAGGGGAGCGGGGCTGGATACCTGAGGAATGTGATTCTGCATGCTTGGTGGGGGCTGATAGTTAGACGGAGGGGGTCTCGTCATGGGAGGAACAGGTGCTGAAGGGCCATAAGGAGGCTGGCGTGTGCCGTGGGAAGGCCATGGGCCTTCATGGTTGGCCCTCTGGTCTGTGTGGAGCATCTCCTCTGTTCGGTTCACACCATGAAACGCAGGACCCTGGGGGGCAGAGCCTGAGCTCTGCCTGTTGGCATAATTGTAGGTCATGTCATTTCGCCCTTGCCACATGGTGCCTTGCTGAGCAACCTCAGCTGATGCCTGTATGGGGCCGCCCATCATTTGTGGTGGCATGTTCTGCTGGGCATTGGAACCAGGAGGTGCAGAGACTCGGTCTCGGCCAAACTGGAATGGAAATTGGTTCTGGGGGCCGCCTGCTGTTCGGCGCTCATTAGCAGCAGTGGCAGTAGCAGGATAGGCATTGCTGTACTGGTTGTACACATCTTGCTGAGGGGAAGGCTGAGCAGCTTGTTGCTGGCTGGCAGACTGGGACTGAGCTGCAGGCAACTGTTGCTGTTGAGGCTGCCCTTGCCCAGTGCTATATGGCACACTGTACATCTCCCCTTCATGCCGTTTGGCAGGAGGGCCATATGTGCCATCCATCGGCCTCTTATAATTCTAAGGCAGAGAAAGCAGAGGGTAAATTAATACTGTACACTGATTCACACAAAAGTCACTAGTGCCGCAGATGGCTCCCACTTACTAGACACTAGCTCCTTTTTCTTTTGCCTCTCTGAAAGATGGGACACAGATGCCAAGAAAACAAAGGAAAAGGCCTTTGCAAATTATCTTTTGAAGCTGTTTCTGAGAGCAACCACTATTTCTTCTTCTTCAAGTAGACAAATATATAAAACACCAAAAGTCAAAATAAAATGTTTCTAGCCCTTTTAGAGAAAAGAGAGGCTTTACAAGGAAGACAGTGAGACCTGACTCTCTACAACTGCCTAGTTGGGTAAGAGGAATACTAACACAGAAGCTGAAGTGAATGACATATATCTGGCTCCCTCCTGCTCTCAGTGTGTGCCCAGGCGGTTACCTCCCTTACCTGCTGCTGCTGCTGCTGTTGCTGCTGCTGCTGATACACTGTGGCCTGCTGGCTGGGGAAGGGGCTGCTGGAAGGGGTGCCTTGGCTGGAGAACTGATTGCCATAGGAATCGTGTCTGCAAAAGACAAAGTGGGTCAGGGTAGAGAGTCACAAAACCTGAGCAACAATGCAAAGAGACCAGGAATTACTTACCGTTGCTGCTGCTGCTGTTGCTGCTGCTGTTGCTGCTGTTGCTGCTGCTGCTGCTGCTGTGGGGGGTAGCGGCTAGGAGAATACATCCCCGAGTCTGGGGTGGAAGGCATGAGATTTGGCTGTGGGGCTCCAGTGCCCATATTTCCTTCAGGCCCGATTCCAGGCTCCGTCCTCACTCTGTCATAAGGACTTCCATAGGCATAGTGCTGTCGTGGTCCCATAGCCACATTTCCCAGCCCAGGGCCAGCAGCACGGCTGTAGGGGTCACCCATCCCGCCGTTGGGGCCCTGCCCTGAGGACATGAAGGGATCACTTCCTGGAGCTGAGTGCAGAGAGGAAAGCAATGAGAAAACTAGCAGGTTGGTAGGCTAGGTAAGCTAGGTATTGCCTGCCCCATAGTTTCTGGCTCTTTCCAGAGCAGGGTTTGTTTCTGTTGCTTTCCTGACAGGCTTCACAGAGAAACACAAAGACCCAAGAGTGGCTAGGTGGCTAACGAGGTAGCTCTGTGGGATGACGCCTGCTCACATGTAAGATTCCCTAGTTTTAACCCCTAGCATCACACCAGGAAGGAAAGAGAGTTAGGTAGGTGGAGCCACAAAGAAGCACCCCAGTAACACTGGCTAGTCACTCATGCTCCTGTCTCCACAAGCACAAGCCAACATCACCCAGCACTTGCCTTTCCTCATGCTGCCGTAAGGATCCTTATTTGGCTCATAGGACATGCGCCCCATCATGTCAGAGGTATTCATACTGGGCTGGTACCCAGGGTTTGGAGTCATGGAATTCCGCTTCTGGAATGTGGGGTCACTTCCATCAGGAAAGGCATCCTGGATTCCGACTGAGTTGCTCCTGCTCCAAAGTGAGGAAAACTAATGAAACCTTCAATAGATCAATTCCTCACCTAAGCCTTGAGACACAGGGATTGGTGAGTGGGGTGAGTGGGTGAGTAGTGGCGTGAAGTGCCCCTGGGTGACACAAGTCTCACCCCTAGAGACCCTCAGGGTTCTGTTCCTGACCATGGCGGCCTTACCTCATGCCTGCTAAGGGGGTAATCTGACTATGTGGTGTGGATGCTGGCGTTGGTGGCTTCAGGTCCCCTCCTTCTGCCATAGAGCTGCTGGTTGACTGCGGAGTCTGTGGCCCCTGCATGGATCCTGATCCCGCTGTAGACAGAGCAGAGTGAGCAGCTCACTTCACAGTCAAAATATTTGCTGCTCACAAAACCATGAATGTTCTAGAATCTGGGGGTATGAACGTGTATGAGTCTGTCTGTTTCTTTTCAGACAGGTCTCATATTGTATAGCCCAGGCTGGCTGGGAAAAGGTGATCTTTATGCTCAGCCCCCAGAGTACTGGGGTTAACACTGTGTCTGCCTTTCCAGGATATCTCTGTAAGGGATTTTCCTAAGGACACAGTGGACTTCAGCAGACTTCTCATAGTTGGTGATCTAAAAGGCCATGCCATAAAGAAAGGAATGGGTTTTGTCACTCATGTAGGCATGTCTTGATACAACAATGGCCATGAAAGGCGAGACAGGCACAATTGTGTTACAATAAATAAATACAAACAAACACACAGCCCCCCGACTTTAATGCTTTACGGTGGCTGCATACATGCTTTTGAAGAGATGAGGTGCCATTATTTCACCATGCCAGGTCATTTAAGTCATGGGCAGCTTCCTGACTGCCTTGCTTTACTTCTATAAAGAACTTGCCATGTATATAACTTGTCATAATGGTGGTAGAGCAAAAACTCCTAATTAGAGGCCCTAAAATACAGGGTACAGGAAGGGTTAGATGCAAGATGTTTCTATTAATCACCCAGCACATGTCGTCCTAGGGTTCCAATGCTCCTCTGAAGAGAGGAGCACAGAACTCCCAGTAATCAATGTTTCCATTGGTTCCTAGCACTACACATCCCACCACCGAGGCCTCCCCAGTTGATGTGTCACTCCTTACACCCTCAGAGGTCAACGACAGGGCACAGCTGTTTGTATCTACCTCCTAGGGCCCTGGCCTCTTCCGATGCCCCTCCCCGCCAGCTCCTCTGAGAAAGAAGAGGAAGCAGAGCTCCTGTCATCCAAAGGTTCCATCACTCTCCCTCCCTAACCTCTCCTCCCATTCATTAGCATCTTAGCTCTCTAGGGAATTCCAGGCTCTAGTCTGAGCTGCATTCTAAGGCGCTGACATCAGCAGGCCAAAGCTCCCAGATGGCCCAGCCTCGCTGCTATTTGTCAGTTTTCTCTCACTCCTCTGGTGTCCCTCCCACTCACTAGTTTACAAACATTTGGCAAGATGCCAGGTGTACAACAGGAAAATTAGAAAGTTAAAACTTAAGGCTGCTGTGCAGCACCTCCCAAGGGAGTCGCCACTGCCGCTCTTTAGTCTGCCAACCTGCCAAGCCACGTGGACAGGGAAAAACACACATCCCTGGCATCTGCTCTGCTCCCTGGAGGGAGGGAGGCACTGCTACCTAAAGAGCTGTGCATTAAGCCTCAGTGGGGTGCTCACCCATTCTTACCAGGAGAGGGAGGCTGGATCTTGGGCTGGGACTTCTTAGAATCAGCAGCTGCAAAGATATCTGGGGGAGGGTCTTCTCCCCGCTCAATCTTGCATTCAAAGGCATAGAGACACTGGATATACTGCTTTTTCAAGGAGCTGGCTGCACTGCTTGATGTACCCACATTGAGGTTGGTTGCAAGTTCCCGCCATTTTTTGTTCTTGTTGACCTGTAAGACCAGCAGAAGATGAGCTCACAAGTGCTCCAAGAAAGGTACAGTTCAAGTAACTTCAAGCACCAGCGCCTAATTACAACAGGGCCACTGGCACAATACTGAAACAGAATTCAGCATCTGGTCTTTATGCTCCAGCCCTTACCCTCTGCCTGACTGTCTTTGTCAAGCCAAGCATTTTTATAGGGCTCTCCTATTTCGGTGTAAGGCTGACAATTTAAGAGCAGCCAGTCCACAGTTCTGCCTCCTTTCTTTAGACCACTTCCCAAACGCTCCTTCTAATGAGCACTGTGCTGGCTGGACAGGACATTCTTAAACACGACGGCCAGTATCTCCTCTAGTACTGAGAACACTGGCCCTCAGGTCCGCATCCACAGGGAAGATCTCTGGGCTGACTCCTATGATCTGGAAGCTGCAAAGCCATGGGCTTCAGGGAGGAGAGAAAAAACTGAGGGAGGTGACCAGGAACACGTCCTTGGTGGCGATGGCCAGAGGAACACCCGCTGTCTTTAAAGTTAGGAGGGTCTTGTGTAACTCTGTACTTTCTCTCCCATGCCCAGGCCATCTGGCCCAATCTACAGGGACGGCTTGTTCACTAAGCTGCCAGAGAAGCTCAGAGCTCACTCTTGCCTTTCTCAAAGCCTTCACTTATAAATGAATTCTCATTGTCTCTAGAATACAATTACTTAACAGCAACTAAAAGATTTCCTTTTTGCTGAGTGGTGGAGGCGCACACCTTTAATCCCAGCCTTGGGTGGCAGAGGCAGGTGGATTTCTGTGAGTTCAAGGCCAGCCTGGTCTACAAATTGTGTTCATGACAGCCAAGGCTACACAGAGAAACCTTGTCTCGGAAACAAAAACAAAAACAAAAAATTTCTTTTTCAAACTGGGAAACCAGGTTAGGCTTGGAGGTTTCTTTCATACCTCATCTTATGATTCAGTGAGTTCAGAGGTGGCAAAGTCACTAAGCAACCAACTGCCCTTTCTCACATGTAGTAAAGGACTCAGTGAGAACGAGTAGAAACGCGCCAGGTCACCTCAGTGGCCGCACATGGCTTTGCTTCCCACGCCAGTTATATGGCAGTTTGCACGTGCTCTGCTGTTTGTTTCCCTTTGTGGGGGAGGGTAATGAAGCTTGAGGGAGAAGGAATTCATAACTGCCTGGTAGCTGGCTGCATTCCAACCACTTTCTTTTCTGCTGGTGACAGCTGTTTTCCTTTTCTGATTTAGGTTCGGAGTAAGTCTCACCCTGTCAGGCTCTCCTACCCCCACCCAAGAGTTTCTTTTCTTTTCCTTTGGTTTTTCAAGACAGGGTTTCTCTGTGTAGCTCTGGCTGTCCTAGACTACCTTTGTAGATCAGGCTGGCTTCGAACCTGCCTCTGCATCCCAGGATTAAAGACTCGTGAGACCATGCCCAGCCACACCCAAGAGTTTCTGGACAGGACAATAGAGAAAACACCATAGAAGAAAGTCTATAAAGGCAAAGTGAGCTATCACTAGTTAGCCTCTGGCTGAATGCAAACAAAACTATAAAGTATATGACAAGGGCATTTCAGTAACAATTAGTCCATTCTCTTAAGTCTCAGTATAAAATAACTAGTTTTTTACCATTCTTCTTCTTCCTCCACAGCTACTCTTTTGTTTTGTTTTGTTTTTTTGTTTCTGGAGACAAGGTTTCTCTGTGTAGCCTTGGATTAAAGGTGTGCGCCACCACGCGTGGCTCCATAGCTACTCTTAATAAGAAGTTTCTGGGGCTGGAGAGATAGCTTAGCGGTTAAGAGCACTGACTGCTCTTCCAGAGGTCCTGAGTTCAATTCCCAGCACCCACATGGTGGCTCACAACCATCTATAATGTGATCTGATGCCCTCTTCTGGCCTGCAGGTATATATGCAGATAGAGCACTGTATACATAAAAGAAATAAATACTGGTGGTGGCGTACACCTTTAATCCCAGCACTTGGGAGGCAGAGGCAGGTGGGTCACTGTTAGTTCAAGACCAGCCTGGTCTACAAAGTGAGTCCAGGGCAGCCAAGGATACACAGAGAAACCCTGTCTCAAAAAACCAAAAAAACCAAAAAAAACCAAAAAAAAAAAAAAAAGAAAAAAAAAAAAAAAAAAAAGTTTCTGAAATTCTATCTTCCCTAAAATGCTCCTTGAACTAAAAGAGTGGATGATCTGGCCACAACACCATCTCAGAGATCAAGGGATTCAGTGGGACTGACTCTTGGTGAAGCTCTACACTCATGATTTCCAATATCTGACAGTACAAGGTTACACATGGTCCCTGTTTTGCCATCAAGAAAAATAAAGCCCATATGCTTTATAGACCTTGGTTAAGGCCGCATGTTTTAAGTGTCTCAGAGTCCAGCCCCTGTGAGATGCATGACACCATGAGAAGTCAGCTGTCTGGCACTTACCTGAGTCAGTCCACCTATCTCCTTCACAGACACATAGAGGCGGTAGAGGTCCAGAGGCTTCCTACCCACGGCAGGCAGGTTTGTCATGCCCATGGCCTTCTCCTCTGTGAAGGCCAGGTACCGGTCCACCCACATCTTCCTTTCGGGCTCCCCACCCAGCTCATACAGCTTTGTGATCTTCTCGTTGGTGGTGGTAGAAGAGCTGGATTTCTGGAGGGTGCATCAAAATCAGAGGTCAGTGAAGCCAAAACCTACGACTACTGGATGCCAAAGCTCCCTTACCTACCGCTACCGGGGTGACAAAGCTCCCTTCCTCTCCGCCTACTCCCTCCATTTGCGAAAAGCAGCCTCCTAGAGCCTGCACTGCTTATAAAACTTTCCTGCTTTGGTCTCTCAGAGATGATATCTTAGCCACTATTGATTTTTAAATGTGTATTCGATAGTAAAGGTGTAAAGCCCATTGGGAAGGTCCATAGCTTCAGAACGGTTGCTCTAACTGAGACATATAGATCGGGTGTTTTGTTTGTTTTTGCTTTTTGTTTTTCGAGACAGGGTTTCTCTGTGTAGCCTTGGCTGTCCTGGATTCACTTTGTAGATCAGGCTGGCCTTAAACTCACAGCAATCCACCTGCCTCTGCCTCCTCAGTGCTGGGGTTGAAGGCGTGTGCCACCACACCCAGCTCTAGTGATTGTTTTTATATTTAAAAGTTTGTTGTTGCTTTCCGATCCACCATCTGCGGTGGAGCCACCGCCAAGATGCAGATTTTTGTGAAGACCCTTACGGGAAAGACCATCATGCTAGAGGTTGAACCCTCGGATACTATAAAAAATGTAAAGGCCAAGATCCAGGATAAGGAAGGAATTCCTTCTGATCACCAGAGGTTGATCTTTGCTGGTAAGCGCTGGAAGATGGCCGGCCCCGCACTTTGTCAGACTACAACAACATTCAGAGAAGGAGTCCACCCTCCATCTTGGTTGGCTGAGACTTCATGGAGGTGTGCTAAGAAAGGAAGAAGTCTTACACCCTCCCAAGAGAAGAATAAGGCATAAGAGGAGAAGGAAGGTGTGAAGTTGGCTGTGTGCTG
Source organism: Acomys russatus (assembly GCF_903995435.1). NCBI lineage: Eukaryota > Metazoa > Chordata > Mammalia > Rodentia > Muridae > Acomys > Acomys russatus. The sequence continues at coordinate 27,805,529 of NC_067165.1, forward strand.
AAATACTATAAGGTGGATGAAAATGGCAAAATTAGCCGACTTTGTCGAGAGTGTCCTTCTGATGAACAGGGTGCTGGAGTGTTCATGGCTAGCCACTTTGACAGACATTACTGTGGCAAGAAGTGTTTGTCTGACCTTACTGCTTCAACAAAAACCAGAGACAAGTAGTTGTGTATGAGTTAATAAAAGAAGGAACTGATTTAAAAAAAAAAAAAAAAAAAAAGTAAAAAATAAAAAATAAAAGTTTGTTGTTGTTTGTTTGCTTGTTTTTTCTACCTGAGATACAGTTTCTCTGTGTAACAGTCTTGGCTGCCTGGACTTACCTTGTAGAGCAGGCGGGCCTCGAACTCAGATCTGCCTGCCTTTGCCTCTCTAATACTGGGATTAAAGGCATGCCCCACCAACACTGGGCACTGTTTTTTAATATTAAAATTTAAAAATTGATTCATGGAAATGCTGGTTTTTCTGTGGGTATGCCTGTGCACTACAAGTGTCTGGTGCTTCTAAGACCTGACGACAGTGGGTTGATCTCTTGGAGTTGGAGTTAACAGTTTGAGTTGCCTTGCGGGTGTTGGAATTGGACATAGGTCCTCTCGAAGAGCAGCCAGTGCTCCTAATCACTGAGGCATTTTCCAAACCCTTAATTAAGTTTTTGCTTTTGTTTTTTTGAGCCTGGGTTTCTCTGGGGTAGCCCTGGCTGTGCTTATTAACTCAGAGATCTTCCTGCTCTGCCTTCTGAGTGATGGGACTATAGGTATGCACCACCTCCCATGCTTACCCTAGCTCCTTTATTCCTTTTCTTAAATAATCAGTTTATTTTATTATCATTGTTATAATAAATGTACATTAAAAAACAAAACAACAACAACAACAACCCTGATTAGCCAGGCGTGGTGATGCATGCCTATATGCCTATATTCTCAGCACTCAAGAGGCAGAGGCAGGCGGGTCTCTGTGAACAGCCTGGTCTAAAACGCAAGCCCAGGACAGCCAAAGGCTACACAGAGAACCCCTGCCTCAAAAAACAAAACAAAACAAACAACAACAAAATACTAATACTAATACTAATACTTCCTCTTAGTCTATGTAATCATGGCTGTCTTGAGCTCAGAGATGTATCTGCCTCTGCTGGGATTGAAGACATGTACCTTCATGCTATGCTCAGAATGACATTTTGCTTTGTTGTTTTTCGAGACACGGTTTCCCTGTGTAATAGCCTTGGCTGTCCTGGAACTCTCTTTGTAGTCCAGGCTGGCCTGGAACTCAGAGACCTGCCTGTCTTTGCCTCCCAAGTGCTAGGATTAAAGGCATGCGCCACCATGCCTAGCTCACATTTTTCCTTCTTATCTTTCAGTGAAGACACAAAGTTGAAAGGACTCAAGACAGAAATCATCACCTTAGATTTTGACTCTGTCTTGGGCGTCCCGTCTGCCTTGTTGTTCATTTTCGTGGCTGGAGTTAACTTAACATCCCCTAGGCCCATCATCTCTGGGCTGGCTGCCATCCCTGTAAAAAGAAAAGAAAAATATCAAATGCAATGATTTTGCTAAAACTTTAAGATCATTCCTCTCCACCCCCCCAGACAGGGTTTCTCTGTGTAGCCTTAACTGTCCTGGACTCACTTTGTAGACCAGGCTGGCCTCGAACTCACAGCGACCCGCCTGCCTCTGCCTCCCGAGTGCTGGGGTAGTTAAAGGCGTGCGCCACCACGCCTGCTTGAAGATCATTCTTGAAGAAATCTTCAATGGATTATAGTTACCTGCTGAATTGTTGGCCATGGCTCCACCCATAGGATATGGGGGTCCCTGAGGGTTGATCATGCCAGCCATACTGTTAATCCCCTGTCCATAGGGAGGTCCAGTTCCCATCATGCCCCCTTGATTCATATTAGGGTAGCCTGGTGGCCTAAGGAAGAAGATGGAAATTAAAGAAGAAAAATTAGAGACACATTTAACTTTTACATGTGGGGATGAGTTAAATACAGTTGTTTGAGTCTATAACTAAGAGTAGAAAAAGTCTAACTCCCTCAAAATTGACCCAGGCTACATCTAGTTATTCTTCCTTTTGTTTTTGTTTTAAAAAGCCCCCAGAGACAGGGTTTCTCTGTGTAGCCCTGGCTGTCCTGGGCTCACTTTGTAGACCAGGCTGGCTTTGAACTCACAGCGATCCGCCTGCCTCTGCCTCCCGAGTGCTGGGATTAAAGGCGTGCGCCACCACGCCCAGCTAGTTATTATTATTCTTCACAAAAAGTTCAAGGAAGATCTGAGTTTCGTGTAACAATCACAACCCTAGCTTAGTTTGAAGGGGTATTACGGTGTTACATAAATATCACTTTCCTGTAAACAACCTCTAAAGTTGCTATATTTCTATTTAAAAAGCCCTCTTTATGGCATAAGGCCTATAGGACATGTTTAATTTTAACACTTATTTGTCATGCTAAACACTAAATAGCCCAACCAGACTTGCCTGCTCTCTCTGCTCCCATCCTTTCTTTCCCAGAATCCCAAGTAGCAAGACTATAAATAATAACAACCATGATACCCTGTCATACACAGTTTTACTCAGACATCTTAGGAATTAGCACATTTGTATATGTGTATGTATAAATTATAAGAAAACATAGTGCATCCAGGTGTGGTGGCGCACACCTGTGCTATCAGCACTAAGGGAAGCAGAGGCAGGTGACTCTGAATTCAAGGCCAGCCTGGTCTACAAAGTGAGTCCAGGACAGCCAGGGCTGCACAGAGAAACCCTGTTTTGAACCATCACCCACCCCCCAAAAGAAAGCATAGTGCTCAGAAGAGCTCTCCAAAAACCAACCCACCAGGCAGCCTCATCTGTGCATGCGTGCACACGTTCTGCTTTAGGATGAGAAGGGCACACGGCCGTCCTTCACTTCCCGGACCTTACCTGTTTTGGATAGAGTTGGCAGGAACATGCATGGCAACAGCAGATTCTTGAGTTTTCCGGTTCATCCCCCCTGGTGGAGGACACATCCCTGACCCAACCTGAGGTGGCATATTGGCCATATTAGGGCCATAAGGCCTGTTGCCCATAGATGCATGAGCCATTCTCCCTGGAGGGAGTGTGCCGTACGGCGGGATTCCAGGCTGCCCGTGCATCTGACCTCCAGCACCCATAGGATTCATGCTTCCAGCCATGCCTGCACTGGGGTAGTTGGCGTTGGGCAAGGCATTGTAGTTAGGCTGCCTTGGGTAGCCTCCTGAGGGGAGGGAAAGAGGACACAGTCTTGGTTAGCCAGCCCTAGTATTTCTCAACTTTAAAACTCCAAACAATGAGAACCTATCAATATTTTGATCGGGAAATTCAACAACTCCATGGCTTAAAAACAAAAAAAAAACAAAAAAAAGTAGCAGGGGAGGTTAGAAACATGCGAAGGTGGGCCTCTGTTGCCCTGCGCCCTCCTCCCCTTCCTGCCCCGTTTGGGGATGGGGTGTGTTGGGGATTGAATCCAGGCCATGTGCACAGTAGGTATGTGTTGTATCACTGAGCCACAGTACAGCATGACTGCCCAGCACAGAAAGTGGCTGGCTCTGTTACTGCTCATGGTGCCGTGTCTTTACCTGACAAGCTATTGTGCTGGCCCAAAGGCCTTTTCAAGGTGACCGACTTAAGACAAGATGGAACCTTGCCCATTCTACTGCAGGGTCTAGGCTGGGTAAGTGTGTGTTGACAACAGTCCTGCTCTTTTAACCCTGCTGTTAAACATATTAGTTATTCCCTCTCATCTCTAGCTACAATACGGTAGCATCCTTACCTTGTGGGCCATACTGGCTCCCTTGGGGGCCATAGCCCCCCATGGAGTTCTGCTGGTAGGAGCCCATGCTTGTGTGCATCTGTCCTCCAGAAGGCTGACGTGGAGATAAGGCCGAGCCGGGCTGAGGGGAAGTGTACTGGGGCATCTGGGGGTTCCTCTGCATATAACCTATTTGTGGAAAGTATCCATATATTTATCTGCTCAGTGCAATGGTAATGACTGGTCGTCCTACTCTGCTGGGACATTGTTGCATGGAATCTGCTCTCATTTGCCCCTTCAATTATCTTAAAAGTGATGTGCCATTTACACAGGGCATATACATATTAAACTGTTGTTGCTTTGTTTTCTGGAGACAAGGTTTCTCTGTGTAGCTCTGACTGTCCTGGAACTCATCCAGTAGACCAGGCTGGCCTAGAACTCAAGAGAGATCTATCTGCCTCTGCCTCCCCAGTGCATGTGCCACCAATGCCCCAATTAACTTTAATACTAAATAGAAAACTGAAAAGATAAAAAGCAATGACAAAAAAACCAAAAATAAAACAAGGGCCGGAGAGACGGCTCATCAGTTACGAGCACTGACTGCTCCTCCAGAAGTCCTAAGTTCAATTCCCAGCATGCACATGGTGGCTTCCAACCATCTATAATGTGATCTAATACACACTGTATACATAATAAATAAATCTTTAAAAACAAAACAAAAAAACCCACCACAATAACAACCCCCCCCAAATAACAATAGAACACAGTGTGAATGATTTAATGAGTAAAGCAGCTAATGCTTTGTCTTCAGAAAATGCTTACTAAATTAGGCACAATGGATGGTGCAAGCTACCAAAACGCGGGTAGGCACTGTGGTATGGAGAAGGACTGCTGGGGGAAGCAAACATGGCCATGCTCACTAGACTGACACCGTCTGTTGCTGGTTTTATTCTAAGCTTTCTGCCACGTGGTTCTCCAAAAGTTATTGCACAGGGCACAAACACCAATACTTTACTGCCATGTACTGCAGCCATGGGACAGCTATTAATTTGGCCCAGCATATTTGTAGCTGACAACATCATGTCACAATGTCAGTGGTGCTCTCACCTCGATCTTGGGCAATGCTTGATTGGTTCATGGAAGGATGCATGATGCTGTCTGACTGGCCACTGGGTGGCCGAGGTGGCATCTGGTTGCCTGTTCCAGACAAAAAAAAAGTAAGCAAACCTTGGCTCAGCCTGCACATCTAGCTAAGGGGTGACTTTGGTGCTGTAAATGGCCAACCATTTCCCATGTCACATAGAAGGAAGTATCCATACCCTGGGCCCCTCCCTTCCTCAAGTGTGAAGGGGAAGAACGCAGGCATGAATCGAAGCTCCCCCCTCTCAGCAAACCAGCAGCATTCCCTCCTCCCAAAGCCAGTCCTTGAGGTACCTGGCACTGCAGCAGGCGAGAGTGGTCCTGAGCGAGACTGAGCGACGCTGGCAGGCGAGCCAACAGGGGATGGGGACGGGCCTCGGATGCCAGGCAGGTGAGGGGAGGTATGAGGAGAAAAAGGAGACTGAGCTGGATTACTCTGCTCTCCTTGGCTGCTGGAAATCCCTGATGTGCTCACGCCAGGACTCAGAGCTCCTTCTGTCCCCATGGGGAGATCATCTATTGAACCAGAGAGATCCTGAAACACACACACACACACAGACACACACACAAGGACATAAATTAGTAAAAGGAGGGCAAATAAAGTATGTATGTTTGGTCATATAACTAGCTTGCATATAGCAAACTTCATTAAGGATAAACTTGTGATTTGGTAGGCCTTTTAGACTTCATACGATTTTGGTGCCAGTCTCATCTATTAAGTGAGTTCTAAGACCCTATCTCAACAAAACAAAACACAATAAACCAGTCAGCTCTCTGCTACCTTGCCACCAACTGACTGAAGCCTATCTCAAAAGCAGCAACAAATGTTAAAAAATATGCACGTATCAATAAAGTTTTATTTATAAAAACAGGTAACTGGGCTAGCTATTAGTTTTTGGGTCTATGGTGTATTCTATCCCAATAAAATCTGGCAGTTTATCTTCTCTCTCTTCCACAACAAGGAGAAAATGCCTCTTTCAGTGACAATTAAGGCCCAATCCAATGGGAACTACAAAGTACTGCCAGGAAGCCCCCTCCCTCATATTATTGTGTACACACATGTGTCTGTGTGGTTAATGTTTCCTTTTTATTCTTTGTCCGCATTTGTGGTTTGCCTACATGTATGTCTGTGTGAGAGTGTCGGATCTCCTGGAAATGGAGTTACAGACAGTTATGAACTGCCATAAGTGCTGGGAATTGAACCAGGGTCCTCTGGAAGAGCAACCAGTGTTCTTAACTGCTGAGCCATCTTTCCAGTCCCTTCTTTACATTATTGCAACCTTCATTAATTTGTTTATTTTTTATTTTTTTAGTTTTTTGAGACAGGGTCTCTCTGTGTAGCCTTGGCTGTCCTGGACTCACCTTGTAGACCAGGCTGGCCTCAAACTCACAGTGATCCACCTGCCTCTGCCTCCTGAGTGCTGGGATTAAAGGTGTGCGCCACCACCGCCCAGCTGCAACCTCCATTTATTAAGGACTCTTTCTATCCAAACCTTTTCATTATATTGGGGTGCGTGTCAGGTGGGGATGGTAAGAAAAGGACATGGGATATGGGAAAGAGAATTTCTTAAATGCCAAGAAGGTCTGGCACTAAATTTCCAAGTCCTGAACTGTAAGAGACAGGTATGGACAGAATTTTGACAACTGAACAAAGTCAATGTTTTGTTCTAGGCACCAGTATATTCCCTTATGCACTATAGTCCTTTTTTTTTTATTCCTGAGACAGGGTTTCTTTGTGTAGCCTTGGCTGTCCTGGACTCTCTTTGTAGACTAGGCTGGCCTTGAACTCACAGTGATCCGCCTGCCTCTGCCTCCAGAGTGCTGGGATTAGAGGCGTGCGCCAGCACACACAGCTGTCTTTGCTCCTGTTAAAGCTGCCATTGTCAAGCCAGCTGTAGTAGCACACGCTTTTAATCCCAGCACTGGGAGATAGAAGCAGGCAGATCTCTGTGAGTTTGAGGCCAGCCTAGTCTACAAAGGGAGTCCAGGACAGGCAGGGATTTACACAGAGAAACAGTGTGTTGAAAAACCAAAAAAGAATGAGAAAGGCCAAAAATTTTATTTCCTCTTATTATTCAATATTAACAATAGCTACCGTTTGAGCCATCTGTTATGTGCAAGGTACTCTTTGTTTCATTCTGTCACTCTCCATCTAACACGACCACCACTATCTGTTTCTTCCTCCTCATTATTTGAGATGGTCTCTTATAGCCCAGGTTAGCCTCAAACTTATGATGTATCAAAGGCAGACCCTGAACCTTTTCACCCTCCTGCCTCTTATTTCTCAAGTGCTAGGTGTACAGAGGTATACCACTGCACCTGGGTCTTACTCTGGAGATAGTGTTTCATGCAGTTCAGGTTAGACTCGGACTAACGGTGACTTTGAATTTCTTTCTTTCTTTTTTTTTTTTTGACTTTGAATTTCTGATCCTCCTGCCTCTATCTTCCAAGTGCTAGGGTACAGACAAAAGCCACCACACCTGGCTCAGTCTGGGATTTTCTTTTCTTCCTTCTTTCTTTTTGAGAAAGAGTTCTTTGTGTAGCCTTGGCTGCCCTGGAACTCACTCTGTAGACCAGGCTGGAATTTTCTGTTTTGACTTTTTTGGAAGTCTTGGTTGTACACACTATTACGACTAAGTTACACAGCCAAGTCACGTGCACTAAGTGTGACCAAGGCAGAAGACCTCATACCAAGCCTCACTCACTTCTCATTATGCGCTAGCACTGTACGAACTAGGGAAAACCATGACAGATTTTAAGTTAAGAAACTTGGCAGGTGACAGTGGTGCACACCTGTGATCCCCATACTTGGGGAAACAGAGGCAAGTGAATTTCTGTGAGTTCAAGGCCAACTTGGCCTACAAACAAACAAACAGAAAGAAAAGAGAAAGAAAAAACAAAACCAAAAAACCCAAAGAAACATCAGCTTTAGGTGATTATTATTTGTGCTTTTGGGAAATCTGGCAAACAAGCTATGCTTCCATTCTTTTGCTTGTACAACAAGAGGACCGGACAAGACACTGGTGGGGCATGCTCACAAAATCCACTAGTACAATACCATTAAGGCCAAAAGACCAGCTACAATATATCCTAGAATAAAAAATATATGCTGGGTAGAGGTGGCATACACCTTTAGTTTCAGCATTTGAAAGGCAGGGACAAGCGGATCTGTCAGTTTGAGGCCAGTCTGGTCTACAGAGTTCCCGGTCAGTGAGAGCCACACAAGAAAACTCTCGAGAAAATAATAAATTAAAAAACAAACAAACAAACTAAAGTGACAGCTGGGGAGATGGTCCAATGGGTGGGATAAGACTTGAGCCTGGATCCCTAGCACCCATATTAAAGCTAGGAATGACCTGACCACAGGCACCTGTGTCCCCAGGGCTGGGGAGCAAAGAGGATTGCTGGCGCTTGTTAGCTAGCCGGCCTAAGTGAACTGAAATCCGTCAAGCTCCAGGTTCAGCCAGAGACTCAGTACAGCAGGACATTCAATGTCCTCCTCTGACTTCCCTGTCTCCATATGTGAACACACACACACCCCCTCACATGCATCCGCCACATACACACAAATTAAACCTGTTTTCAATGGAAAACAAACATAACAAAGATAAACATACAGAACCCAAGCAGCAGGAAATGCGAGGCATATTTACCAGTCCTGGGGTTTAATCACATGGTAAGTGCTTTTGTTTTTATTTGGATATAAAGGTTTACGTCTCCAAAAGCTGCCTCCCAAGTCATCCCTGTTGTCCAGGACAAGCTTGGCCCCGACCTTCATGGCCCTTTACTGCTTGGGACACACCTCTGCTTTCTACTCCACAAAAATGCAGTTTTTCAGGTCTTCTGTTTCACACGAAGCTGACGTCTGGCTGTTGAGTCAGACCTTCAGTATAGCTAACAAGCCTAGTTCCTACAACACACTTAAAGTTTTCATCAGTCTAAGCCCCTGTTTTCCCCAGCAGGGGCTGCCTTTAGCATTTTAGACCCCATGTTCTCAAAACTCTCCCAAAAGGACCCATCTAGTTGCCAGGGGAGCTGCAGCAAGGCCTTTTTAGTGGGAAGCTTCTCCCTGGGTCTGCTCTTTTCCAAGCATAATCCTGCTGAGAGATGGGAAGCGAGGATCAGCCCGCTCAGTGCCCTTGCCAGTTCCAAGGAAGCAGCAGGGCCAGAAGAATTTCCTCACGTGTTTCCAACGTGTTTCATGGATTTTATTGCTCATCTACCATGCAGATCAAAAGCGCTGGAGCGGGTCCAAATATTTCACACAGAATCTCACACTCCAGGCTGGCTACAGCCCCGAAAGCCTTCATTTCTTCACTTGAAATACTGCCCAATGTTATTTTGGGATGTGACCTGATAGAGGAAGCCCATCGGGACTCCATGACGATAGCTGTTCCAGCTGTGATTGGCTGCCCAGCCTAGAGTGTGCCAGCATGTGTTTGTCAGGCTCTGCTGACAAACAGAATTCAGCAGCTGACACCTTCTCTTCACACCGCAAAAAAAACGTGCCTGAAATCACAGTCCATACCTCATGGCGGAGGTTGGGGGCTGCGCTCTCCAAGGGGGAAACAACAACAACAAAATCCCACAAGATCCACCATGAGCCAGCTGCCTGGTGAAGCCGTTAGGGTTAAAGAGAGAAGGCAGATAGATGACAGACACACAGAACTATGCAAGAAAGATACCCTGGCAGGTATATATATATATATGTATATGTATATGTATATGTATATGTATATGTATATGTATATTACTGGAGTTCTTGCATCGATCTACTTAGCTGTGAAGAGTCTTTGCCTGGCTTGTGTTGTTACTGGGAGGTAAAGAACATCCATTATAATCAGCTGAGGGCCAAGGACATTGTTCACTTGGAGGCTTTGGGTTTGAAAAAGATGGGAGAGGGAACCAGGTAAATCCTACATTGGGGGGGGGGGCAGGGGACAGTACAAGTTATATCTACAGCTGCACACTCTGAATGAGTCTTAGATTAGAAAACTCTAAATGATTAATGTGGAAAAAAAAAAAAAAATCAAACCTACACAGGCAAATTGTCAGTTCCCATACCCCAGCCTAGTCCCACAGATCCAGACACACAAGGATAGAGCACTGTATACATAATAATAAATCTTTAAAAAAAAAATATTTATTTATTTTATCTGTGAGTGCTCTATCTGCATGTATGCCTTCAAGCCATAAGAGGGCATCAGATTACAGTATAGATGGTTATGAGCCACCATGTGGTTGCTGGGAATTGAACTCAGGACCTCTTGGAAGAGCAGAGGGTGTTCTTAACCCCTGAGCCATCTCTCCAGGCCCCATAAATAATAAATCTTTGAGAGAGAGAGAGAGAGAGAGAGAGAGAGAGAGAGAGAGAGAGAGAGAGAGAGAGAGAGAGAGAAACTCCGCTCCTTACTGAAGGGAAGCCACCAAATAAGATTCAACCCCCACTTGCCCAGCCAGGACACAGCGAGGCTCAGCAACAGGGCCACAGAGCACTCACACAAAGTGCTGGAGGCAGAGGCAGGCAGACTGCTGTGAGTTCAAGGCCAGTCTGGCCTACAAAGCAAGTCCAGGACAGCCAAGGCTTTGTGTGGTTCTCTGTCACCAAACTATTGAACAAGGATGGAGAGCAGTTGTTTTAAATGTGTTATAGATGAAACAATTCTAGTTTAGATTTTTACCTTGGAAACTTCAAAACTAGATGCAATAGTATGTACCTGCAGCCCCAGGTACTTGAAAGTCTAAAGGAGGAATGGATGTTCAAGGGCAAGGCTGTTCTTAGCGATATAAAGAAACCTCTATTTCAGAAATAAAAACAAAGCTCACTTCTATGCTCATAAGGTCTGCTGGCTATTCCGTTAGAGCATCTATCTTACTGTTTTCTTCTCTTTACCCTGACACTCACCCACTGTGCAGGCTGGCCTGGAACTCTGTCTGATCTGGCTCAGGCTCGCACGGTGGGCTTACAGAAGATGGATGTCCACTGCCGGACTTGGCTTTACAATAGCATCTAATGTAAGTCAAGACCATAGACATCTTCCTGGTTCATTGTCTTCACTGTATAGGAAAGCTCTTAATTCTTGATTGCCCTGTATTGAATCTCTTTACTCCATGAGCCAGTGGCCATAAAAATCCCAGTCACATAAAAGACAAGATGATTGACAAATGCTGTCTGATGAATAGTCTCAAAAATATCCCCTGTGGACACAATCTCTAATGGTCACCTTCTTTCTATCCCTATTCTACCTTCTATACTTGGAACTTCAGACAGGTACTGCCACCTAGAGAACTCACTCTCATATCTAGAAACAGTGTGAGGTACATGGCACTGCCGACTGGAGTGCAGCAGAGCAAGGAAGGGATGGAGAGGAGGCTGCTGGAGGCAGGGAGCACTGTAATCATAAAATAAAATAAAAATCTGCTGTTCTAACTCACCTAAGCAAAATCTGGAGGTGGGTCTGACTCAGGGTGGAGGCTGAGGACATTGCTAAGGTGAAAAGCGAGGACAGTAAAGGCTGTTGGGCTCCTTACATTCCTGTGGTAGGAGCTCCTGCAAATAGTGGCTTGGCACTGCAGCAGCCATTGATTTCACAGGGTCAATAAATTGCTTCCATATATCTTCTCAGTTGGAAGTTTAATCATATTGAATGTTTGTGCTCAACAATGTTGCCCCCGCCCCAATAAAACATTAAACACAAAGGAGAGGTGAGAGCCTGGTCTCCATAGGTGTCCTTATCCCAGAAAGAGTCTACACACCATCTCAAAGGCGGCAAATGTAAAAAGGAAGGAGCCAAAGTCATGGGGAAGGTCCTCATAAAGTCAAGGAAAGACCCACAGTCTCAGCGAAGCTAGTGTCCAGTATTCCTCTATGGACCAGTGTAAAAGTCCAGAGATTTAAAAGAACTCCAACAGGGCAATAATCAGCTGAAATTTTATTCTCCAGTCTGTTGTGGTCCTGACGTTACTTGGCCACCTCGATCTCCCCTCACACATGGATCTTGTCTCCCTCAAAGGCTTCTCATGTGGACCAGAAAGAAATGTTCTATTTAGTAACTATCTCTTGGCCAAAGAAATCTACAGTGTTTCTTGAATCATTAGTTAAATCTGACTCGGGGTGGGGTCTGGGGTCTGGGGTCTGGAACAGGCCTGGGCCTGCGTTGGAGCAGGCTGTGTTTGTGGACTAGGGCCGGTCTAATCCCACCAGGAAACAAGGAAAGCCAACCATACAAAGCCTGTCCCATCAAGAGCATCAGTTGTGATCCCAGAACCTAAGCAAGACAGCAAGAAAAAGCACAGAAGCAAGGAAAGTTCTGGGTATAAGAAGTGCAGCAGGGAAGAGGACATGAGGATGCCGACTTGAGCTTCCAGATCCCGACTCCCCTCTCAGAAGCAGAGTGGTCAGAAAGCAACTATGGTCAATGTGCTGAATGTGAGTTAGAGTCGGGGCCTATTAGCCAAAGAGCTTCACTACCACAGTCTCCACAAATGTCTAAATATCTGGGTAGAACAAGTAGATGTGGTCATGGGGAACAGACAAAATTCGGAGGGAAGGAAGGAGGAAAAGGCAGCCACTAACATCAGTGTCCTTTAAATCAGAACAATGCAGGGAGCCTTTGTCAAGTTCTAGAAGACAACATGGGGGAGGGGAAGTTTTCCAAACATTCTTATTACTTCCTCTCAATGAGGTTTCTTTTATTTAAGACCTAGTTCCTCTCCTGTCCCCAAAATATTGGCAAATTACCTTAACTCATCTCAGTAGACAACAGTCAGAACTCCTTCTACATCAAGGCTGACCTTAAGTGACAACATTGCTGATTCTCAAGCTCCCGCTTTCAATCCCTAGGTTCCCACCTTTGAAAGGCCATGGCTTCCCAGCCTCCTTTCAAAAGAGTTAAACAGGGAAGGGAGCTACCAACTTAGAGAATAATCATGGTAATCACAGATTATGTCACAATACTTGTCAATTCCGTGCTAGTACCATGTGGGGAAGATGGAACGGGCTTAGGCTACTGGAGTTGATGGATCAAGTACTGGGTCCCCCAAACAGCAGCAGAACACACGCTGGGGTTCAATACAACCTCCAGGTGGAATGTCAAGTGTCTCCAGGTATGGAGAGACAACTCCACCCAGAGGCCTTTCCCTCTGGACTGCTCCACAGAATCTCAACTTAGCTAAAGGGAGTACTAGTGGCTTCTCTACAAACAAAGTATTTCTAGGTAGACTTTGCTGATTTCCAGAGCCACGACCATCCCATCCTACTGCCCCAGACAAACACAAATAGCTTGGTAACTATATATTTCAAGCTTGGTTTTCTGTGTTTGGTTGGTATTTTCTGAAGAATGTTATAAAAGCATCAAGTGAGAGGGAGAAAGAAGAAATGAGTGAAGGTAAGCCAAGACACGAAAGCCACCAATCACCTGTAAGCTGGCCGAGGATTTCATGACGTGCTGCTCACATCTTCCGAGGAAGCAGACCCAAATCTACAAACTACAGCAGTGCCTCTTACTTTGCCTACAAACATCAACCTCAGGCTCTTCCATGCCTTCTTCCCTTCCTCAAAGCAAAACCAAACAAACCAACTCACACGAAAGGCAAAGTAGTTTCTGAATACACAGTCTCTTCTCTTGCTCCCTTCCCATCTCTGAGGTCCATCTTTTAAAGGATCTTTTTGCTGTTTCTTTGCAGAAACTAGTCCCAAGAGTAAGAACAATGTATTGGAATTCGGAAGACCCCAAGTTTACATTTACTCCATGAGTTCTTTTTTTTTTTTTTTTTTTTTAATTTTATTTAATTTTAATTTATGTCTTTTCGTGTGGGAGTGTTAGATCTTGGAGTTACAGACAGTTGTGAGCTGTCATGTGGGTGCTGGGAATTGAACCCGGGTCCTTTTGAAAGAGCAAGCAGTGCTCTTAACCACTGAGCCATCTCTCCAGCCCCTACTCCATGAGTTCTTATCTTCTAATCCTTCCTTCTTTCTGGATCACGCGTGTTTGTGTGTGCGTGCGCGCACGTGTGTGTTAGTGTGGTTAATACTCATTCTGTCTCCATTTATCCCCCTCCCCAAACCTGTATAATTTAAAAAGCTAAAAAACTACATCTTTAAGAAATCATTACAGATAAGCTCTCTATACAGTCCAGGTTCTGTTAAATAAAAGCACACTCCTGAGATAAGCTCAAAAGTGTGCCTGAAATCATATTTCTGTCTCCTCTACTCATTTCTGCAGGAGCATTTTGGCTCCATCCTCTACTTAAACTAGGTCCTGGCTATGATGGTAGCCACTTGGCTGCTTTTTTAAAATATTGTTTTGGTTTGGTTTTCCAGACAGGGTTTCTCTGTGTCGCCCTGGCTGTCCTAAACTCATTCTGAAGACCAGGCTGGCCTCAATCTTGGAGATCTGCTTGCCTCTGCCTCCCAAGTGCTAGAATTAAAGGTGTGCCACTATGCCCAGTTGCCTTTTGACTCTACCCTAAGGATTCTGGGATCACAAATCTGGGGGAAGAGGAAACATCAGGGTAATCATTTTGATAGTGACTTTACATCAACTGGTCTGTTTCTAAAGTCTACACCTGAATCGTGTCCCTCGATCCTTTCCTTGTAAGTCCTCATTACTGACTGTGTCTCTACAGCCATACCTAGGCACCCGGTTCAGCTCCAGCTACTGTGCTTTGGTATAATCAGGTGACCCCACCAGAGTCGCTAAGCACGAAACAGAACAGAGTCAACCACAAAGCAGACTCTGGTAAGCAAGCACTTTTATTGGGGGAAGATAAATATATCTGTCTAGGATGGTCACCTTCATTTCTTTCCTTTTTACAACTCTCCCATTCTAAGGCAGAATGTGTTTTTGTGTGTACGTGGGAAGTTGTGTGTATGTGTACAGACGGGGATGCACAAAACGTGAACTGGTGTGGACGGCCTTTAGTCCCAGCACTTTTAGTAGTATCCGGCACAGGCGTCTGTTTGAACGGGAGGCCAGCATGTCTATATAGGGAGCTCTAGGTCTGCCAAGGCTACACTGAGAGGCCCTGTCTCCAAAAACCAAAACCCCAAACAAAAAGACATGACCTGCTCACATAAGCAAGAAAACTTCCTGTCCCTATGTTCTCAAGAATCAGTATCTACCTAGGCTTGCACTAGAAAGATTCCATTCCTCTCCCTCAGAGGTAGGAAATATGTTTGTAAGCACTGACTGCAAAAGATCAAGAAGGAGTGGGCCTACCAGCCTAGTGTAGCTAATCAGTGAGGGGAGACCGCCCCATACATTTTCATACAAGTGTCTGGTCCATAGCATCCTCTAGTAGAGGACGCACTGAAAAACAAACCAAAGTCAGTTGGTGAGGGGAAAGGGCTACTTCCCATCGCTCCTCTTAGGGCTGAGCAACTGGGAGCCCTCACATTAAAGCTCAGTTGCTTCTCAGGCTGAGGTTATTCTAAAGAATACAAAAGGTTCCAGCAAGAAGAATCTGTGTGAGACACAGGCAGGAAGCATAGCTGAGCCACCAGAGACTAGAATAGAAACAGGAAATGGGCCCAGGGACAAGCATGCAGCAATGTGCAGCACAGGCTCCGGAAGGCACCAGGCAGTATCAAGGCTAGAACAGTGTGACTGAAACCAACAGGTAGAGTGGCTCTGCCAGGCAGCAGGCGCCCTAGACAAGGACGGCTTCATATTCATGGTCTACCCTGCTAGGAGCAGGATCAGCAGCCAAGGCAGAGTGAAGGTGGAGGTGGGATTTCTTTTCAAGGCTGTGGAGAGTACTCTGGCTCAGTTCTAGCTGTGACTGCATGTAGAGGTAACAGATCATCCCTCTGCTTATCAAAACTGCTACCAGTATTTGTCTACCCTAGAAAACAAACCAGCAAGCCCACGACAAGTGCTGCTGGCTCTCTTGTACTATGAAAACAACAAAAAAGGATCATTAGAATCCTTTAAATATCTCAAAATTTTAAGCATTCACATCCTTTCCAAAAGACAGCAAAAGGCTCGCCGCTGCACTCAGCTAGGTAGCAACACATGGCGCACATTCCATGAAGGCTTACTGAAGACTTGTCTAAACGCGCCAGACACAGTGTGTGCTCACACCAAAAATGAGGACCGAGTCCCCCAGAAGACATTTTGGCTTGAACTTGAAGCCACAGTAGAAACCTGTTTGGGTTTCTGTAACCTCACGCCTTACCCAGAACTCCCCAGTCCAGGGTACTGGGATGCTCTTCCCTACACAATCCAACCATTCTGGTTATCAGCTCCTTGTACCTTTATCCTCTTGGCTGCTGCACCTGGTTCCCGTGTGCTCTCCTCTCCCCACAAGGCCCAGTTCATAAACTGGTCATGTTCATTCCCAGATGCCCCTGCTCTGGGCTCTGCTCTCCACATCTCTGTAATAAATCTTGTCCAATATACCTGGTACTAGTCATGTTTTTTCCTTTCTATTTTTTTTATTCAATATAGATACATATATATGTAACAACAAAGAAAAAGAAGCCATGCAATTGAAATAGATAAGGAGGGTGGCAAATGGGAAGGTGTGGAGGGAAGAAGGGAAAGGAGGAAATGATGTAATTATATTGTCTCAAAGAAGAAAGAACAAGAAGGACCATTAGACCAGGGATGTGGCCTGAGGAGCTGCCTGTGTTCCCAGGCTCTTCCCATACCACAGTATAATACCTGAGTAGTAGGGCTCTGATTTAACTTAACATTAACCAGAATACTTTGTTCCAGACTAACAGATGTGTAATACACGTCAGGCTTGCTCCCATCCAACATCAGAAGCCAAGGAACCAAACCCTGGCCTAGTCTCTGCAGCTCTCTAGATGGCTCCTTAGCCAAGCAATTCCCACAGGTTACCCTGGGGGACAGCTCCTTCCAGTTCACCTTTTATATCTCATCATCTGTGACTTACAAGGTCTGGGAAAACAAAAGTGAAATACAGACCAGAAAGATAGCTTAGCAGGAGGAAGCCTGAGGGGCGTGAATTAGACCCCTAGGGCCCACTTACTGGACGCTCCAGAAAGTTGTTCTGACCTCCAAAAAAGCGTGGTATTTGAGAATGTACACAGGCACATATAGAATAAACAAATGCAATGTTCTAAAAAGTGAAACGGAAATCACTTCATTGTCCTTCCTTTAGGACAAGCCTAATAAATGTTTCATGGCGTGTGGTGGCACATGCCTGTAATACCAACACTCTGAGGCAGAGGTAGGAGGGTCTGAGGTTTGAGATAAGACTAGGATGGTCGGCCGGGAGTGGTGGCGCACGCCTTTAATCTCAGCAATCAGGAGGCAGAGGCAGGGGGATCGCTGTTAGTTCGAGGTTTGCCTGGTCTACAAAGCAGAGTCCAGGACAGCCAAGGGTACACAGAGGAGACCCTGTCTCGAAAAACAAAACAAAACCATTGGCTGTTCTTTTGGAGGACCTGGGTTTGACTTCCAGCCCCTACACGGTAGTCCACACCCATCCAAGCATACTCTTCTGACTTCTACAGGTAGCCAGCATACATGTGGTACAAGATGCAAAAACACCCACTCAAACAAAAGTACACAATTAAAAAACATGGGATTGGAGAAATGGCTCAGTGGTTAAGAGCACTGGCTGTTCTTCCAGAGGACCTGGGTTCAATTCCTAGCACCCACATTGCAGCTCCCGCCTGATATAACCCCAGTTCCAGGGGGTCCATGGCACCAGGTATGCATGTGATGCATGTATTTCTGCATGCAGACAAAATACCCATGGGAAAAAAAAAAACAAAACAAAAAACAAAAAAACCCAAACAAACAAATTCCAAAAGGGCTCATAGTTACTATGTTCTGCAGTAAAATCTGCTTTTATATTTAAGATTGACTTTATATATGTGAATATTTTGCCTGAATGTATGTGCATCACACACGTGCCTTGTGTCTCAGAGGAGAGTGTTGGATCCCCTAGCACTAGAGTTCCACTGTGTGGGTCCTCAGCAAGAGTACCAGGGTTCTTAATCACTGAGCCACCTCTCTAGCTCCATCAAGTGAAATCTAAAGACAGTTAAAAATCCAAGAGATAAGTTGGGTGTCATGGTACATGCCTGTGATCCCAGCACTCAGAGAGGCAGAGGAAGGAGCATCGCTGTGAGTCCACAACAGCCAGGTCTACACAGACAAACCCTGTCTTAAAAAACCAAAAACCAAACAGACAAAAAGAAGATAAAATACCTATAGCTAACTTAATAAATAATAAAAATCCTGCTCCTCTCTGCACCTCATCCTGGCACTAGAAATCCCCATTGCAGGATTCAGATCTTCACCAGTAGCCTCTGAAATCAAGTTCTCAGGCAGGGCAGAGTGGCCTCCATAAACTAAGCCAGCTTTCTTTTTCTCTCCAATTCCAGCATCTTTTCTCTTCTGTCTTCTATGTATAAAGCAGGGGAATTTGGGCTGAGGCAGGCACCTCTCCTGGTCAGCGCCTGCATGCGGAGGCACACACCTCTCAGACCAGTGCCCAGCAGGATGATCAGGAAGGTTCTGGCTGGCCAGGGCTACCATATGAGACGGAAAACAGGGAGAGGAGACAGGAGTGTTCTTACCGTTCCTTTGTTCATTTCCTTTCCCTGTGTATAAAAGATCCCAATAAAAATGCTTCATGACAAATCCACCTGTCTGTTTTCCTTGATAGAAGCTTGATACAGATTACTTTCCCTTCCCCTTTGGATCCAGAAATATACACTCCTGGTCCAGTGCCATCTCCCCATCCCCGTTGGCTGCCTCCACCTGTGACTGCAGGCATTGTTCAGGGCTCCATCTGGCTCCTTTCTCTACACTCTAATCATAGCCTCTGAGGTCTACTTCACTTCAGTCAGGGTTTAACTATTAACTACCATGCAAGACTACTCTCGGCACTACCCAGAATCGCTCTTACCTGAGCTTTAGTCTTTGATCTCTGACTAGTAACCAGGCATGTTTCTGGATATCTTACTAAAGCTAATTATGACACAACATAAAAATGACACTTAACTTGGACTGGGAAATGAGTTTACTATTAAACTCTTCTGTTGATGAGATTCTTTTCCCTCCTTCCTTTTCCCTGAAAGATCTAACTGAGCACACCAATGTGTGCCACACACAGCACATTCATTTTCTTTTTTTTTTTTTTTTTTGGTTTTTTCGAGACAGGGTTTCTCTGTGTAGCCTTGGCCATCCTGGACTCACTTTGTAGACCAGGCTGGCCTCGAACTCACAGCGATCCGCCTGCCTCTGCCTCCCGAGTGCTGGGATTAAAGGCGTGCGCCACCACGCCCGGCTTCATTTTCAAGCCTATAAACTTTCCTGCATGTGACTATGCAAATGATAGACCTGACATCTCTCACCAGAACTAAGTCTAACAGTTTAACGTTACTCCCTTGTTCTCAGACATGAGTCTTTTCAAGCCACAGTGCACACTAATGGTGATCTTTTTTTTAAAAGTCAAGCAACAGCAACAACTTAAAATGAACATCTTCCGCAGGCCTCAGCATCAGACCCAAAGGGTTCAAGCCCTGCAGCCTATGTTCCTCTTCTCTATAATGTCTCGCTCTGGGTGGCCTGTCAAAGCCCTGAACATCTTCCGTGCCCCCGACCGTATCCTTATTAGCCTCTGGTCCAGTCAAATTTTCCCTTTCCAAACTCTCCAATACATATATACACTACATACTCAGCATCTGGAACTCACTATGGCGATCTCCTGCCTGAGCACTGAGATCAAAGACTTTTTTTATTTATCTGTCATCTATCCATCCATCTTTCCTCTGTTTTTCAAGACAAGGTTTCTCTGTGTAACAGCCCTGAACTAACAGTTCAGAATCTGTCTACCTCTGACTCCCAGGTGCTAGAATTACAGATGTGAGCCACACGCCTAGCTAGCTTTTATTTTTTGAGATAGGACTTCATAAGTTATTTAGACAGAAGCTGGGCATGGTGGCACATGCCTCTAATCCTAGCACTCAGGTGGATCTCTGAGTTTGAGGCCAGCCTGGTCTACAAAGTCTAGGACAGTCAAGGCTACACAGAGAAACCCTGTCTCAACAACAGAAAACAAAAACAAAACAAAAAGAAAAAAGAAGAAAAAAAAAAGTTGTTTAAACAGGCCTTGAACTTAAAAACCCTTGCCTCAGCCTCCCAGAAGCTGAGATTACTTTACATGCAGCCTATCATACCAGCCACCAACTTCTGCAGACTCTGGCAGCCCTCACCCTAAGGCAGTCCAGGCAACTCTTCTTCACAGAAAGTTTTCTTGAAGGAAACCAGATTAGACTAATAAGCCAAAGATTCCAAGACAAGTCACCATCATCCAATCTTTCGTAACTATTTGTATTTTACCATAACTCTAGTAAAATATGTACCAGGTTTTAATCCAGAAACAGGAAACTTACCTACCAAAAAAAAAAAAAAAAAAAAAAAAAAAAAAAAAATCAGAAAGTAGAGAGCTAGAGAGCTGACCCAGTAGAAGAGCACGTGCTGTTCTTGGCAGAGGTCAGAGTCACTGCCTGAGCCCACGCGGCTCTTCAAAAAGAGCTCTAACTTGAGCTCCAGGGGACTCACCAACCTGCTTTGGTCGCTGCAGGTACCAGAGACATATGTGGCGCACATATAGACATGTATGTAGGCAAACACTCACTCGCACTGTCGTTGTTATATAAGCAGCCCCTTTTCAGTCCTGGGCATGGTTGCATAAGTCTGCAGTTCCAGCCTTGGACAGGCGGAAGCGATGATGACATCAAGAGCCACCTATACTGTGTAGTGACTGTTTCTCACACACTCCCCACATACATGTACACATATCCATCCTTATCCTTCAGAACACAAAGTTCTATGTTTTAACGCTAAGCCTATAGACAACAGGTAGTCACGAGGTTTTAGAGAAGCAGGCGGCGGTAATGTCCAGGTCTCCCTCCCTGTCCCCTGGCAGACTACTAAGGACAAACTTGGAAGGGGAAGGGGAAGAAAGGAAAACTAGGTAAGACATTAAGTGAGAGGTAACAGGGACCTAGAAGAGAAAAACCACGGCAATGGGAAAAATTAACAGATTCAGAAGGCTTTTGTTTTCCTTTCTACAAATCTAAGTGTTTTCACTGTGTGTACAACATGCAAGTGTGGGCATGCAAACCATGCAAACGGCATTGCACAAGTGTGAAGAGAAGAGGGCACTAATGCAGAACTGGTTCTCTCCTACTTTCCTCATGTTCTGGCATTGAATTCAGATCACACCTGTGCAGTTGTCTGCTTAGTCAACTCTCAGCCCCTCAAAACCTTTTTCTTAGGTACAGGAGAGTTTAGTGACCCATTCAGTATGGCCCTACAAAGGAAAGGACCAGCCGTATGGCCCAGTGATGAGAACCCCAGAGCAGAGAAGAGCTCTCCAGGGGGCTATGCAGTACAAGGCCTATCCTAGCTCAGGAAGAAGCCCCAGCTTCAAGACAGCCTGTCTCTTCTCTTCTCATCTGCGGTTGGGGCAAGGGGTGAAATCAGGAAGGGGAAGAGGGAGGCAAGAGAGGCTACAGAGCAGCTCGAGAGTGTTCCAGAAGGAGCCATCCACCTTGCCGTTAAAGCTAAGGTCTGTTGTTAGGAGAGCTCACTGGCTCCTCCTGGCTCCATCTCCCCAGCACTGGCATCATGCTTGTAGGGAAGCAGCTTACAGCTCAACTTCCCCAGCCCAAGTCCCTTCTTCTCCGCCTGCCCTCTGTCGTTCAAAACAGGGTTTCACTGTGTAGCCCTGGCTGTCCCTAAAACTCAACTCTGTAATAGACTAGGCTGGCCCAGAACTCAGAGACCTGTCTACCTCTGCCCCTCCCTCACTGGGATTAAGTGTGCCACTACCACTTGGCTCCCTCCTCGGTTTTCAACTCACTTTCTGCCCTCCAAATCCCAAGGGAAATCGTACATGAGAAAGCCACCATCACCATTAGAGTTGCCACTGTGGGTCCTAGATAAGTGTATTTTTCTGTTTTAAAGGTCCACCTAGCTCAGCATGTTCAAATGGTGGTATGTCCAGTGGACTCATCATCTTCTGAAAAAAAATAATGCAACTCTCAAGCAGGGCTCAATGGGCTGTGTTTTCATCAATTTTGACGCATGCTAAAAGTGTGGGAGTTAGCTCTATCTAGCCTCCCTCAATGGGGCTTTCAATCCCATAACCATTTTCCATGTCCTATCACTAGCACATTCTCATTTTTGTTTTGTTTTGGTTCGGTTTTTCAAGACAGGGTTTCTCTGTGTAGCCTTAGCTGTTCTAGACTCACTTTGTAGACCAGGCTGGCCTGGAACTCACAGAGATCCACCTGCCCCTGCCTCCTGAGGGCTGGGATTAAAGGCGTGCGCCACCACGCCAGGCCCCACTAGCACATTTCAAGACCAAATATAAATTCATACAAATGTCTCTCTCTAAATAAAAGTGTGCATTATTCTGGGAAACCAGACACACTTGGTTAAATAACTACCTTCTTCTTCTTTTTTTTTTTTTCAAAAAAAGATAAGGCCTCCCTAGATAGCTTTCAAACATGCACAATCCCACCTCAACCTTCCCAATGCTGAGACTACAATTATATACCAATCACCATGTTTCTGCCTGAGTGTATATACATGCATTATGTGCGTGTATGTGCGGGGGAGGTCAGCAGGAAGGACTGGACTCCTCAGAGCTGCAGTTACAGGCACTTGTGAGCTGCTTGATGTGGATGCAGGCTTGTCCAAACAGAATCTTCTTAAAGAAACAATTCCAGCATGTGTTGTCACATGACTTTAATGCCAGCACATACAAGGCAGAGAGTTCCGGGCCAGCCAGGGTCACATAGCTAAGACCCTGTCTAAGGGCCGCTTCTCTTCCTCCAATACACACACCACGGCATGGCTCCAAGTTAATCAGAGGCCAGCCTTCAGTCTGCACTCCAGTCTCCTAAGATCCTGTCCACACATGAAGGAAACTAAAGACCTCACCTATTCTTTACAAGGACCTTGACATAAAATGGCCACTAACTTACAAGATGGGTAACAAGTCCTAACCTCACTTCCTAAGGTAATGGTCAATAAAGACAAGTTAAACTCTCAAATGAGGTATGGTCCTGTCATGACTGCCTCGACCTGGCATTTAAGAACAGCAATCTAAGGCCGGGCGTGGTGGCGCATGCCTTTAATCCCAGCACTCGGGAGGCAGAGGCAGGAGGATCACTGTGAGTTCGAGGCCAGCCTGGTCTACAAAGTGAGTCCAGGATAGCCAAGGCTACACAGAGAAACCCTGTCTCGAAAAACCAAAAAAAAAAAAAAAAAAAAGAACAGCAATCTAGTAATATGACCAAGCCATCCCCACCAGGATACGGCAATGGTATGGACATTTGCTTATTTAAGGGATTATAATTTAATCACAACATTTCTCCTTCCTTTTTCCTACACACACACACACACACACACACACACACACACACACACACACACACAATCCTACTCTCCTTCAAATTCATGGCCTCTTTTTGTTTTTGTTTTGAGACAGGGTTTCTCTGTGTAGCCTTGGCTGTCCTGGACTCACTTTGTAGACCAGGCTGGCCTCAAACTCACAGTGATCTGCCTGCCTCTGCCTCCTGAGTGCTGGGATTAAAGGTGTGTGCTACCACTGCCTGGCTCATGGCCTCTTTTTTCACTAATTGTTTATTATGGACATTTTTTATGTTCATTTTTTCAATAGTTGGGAACCTGTATCATAGGCCAGGCACTATGAGGGTAATATGCAAGAGTCATCAAGCCAGCCTAAAGCAAGCACATGTTAAATGAGTTATCGTAAGCCAGGTATGATGGCTCCTGGCTCTAATCCAAATATTTGGGAACCTGGGCTACCTAGTGAGTTCCAGGCTGGTCTAAAACCAAAGACAAGTATAAAAATAACCTTGAGCCAGGCCAGCCCAAGCCTTTAATCCTAGCACTTAGAAAGCAGAGGCATGTGAATTTGAGTTTGAATTCAGCCTGGCCTACAGAGAAAGTTCCAAGACAGCCAGGACTACACAGAGAAACCCTGTGTAGATGTTAAGAGAACTGGCTGCTCTTCCAGGGGACCTGGGTTCATTTCCCAGCACCCATGTGGCAGCTAACAACCGTCTGTAACTCCTGTTCCAGGAATTCTGACACCCTCACACAGACATACGTGCAAGCAAAATACCAATGTACATAAAATAAAAAATAAATTTAAAAAGAGAAAAATAGAGAAAGAAAGAAAGATGAAAATAGTCTGCTTGTTTCTATGACTTTAATACGTATTCATAGTAAATAACTACTGGTCTTAGATTCATGTCATAGGTGCAGGAGGCACAGTGGCCAAAAACAAGTGGCCAATGCTCTAGGAGACTATTTAAGTAAGTGGGATTTACTGTCCTGGAACACACACAGAGAAACTTTGTCTCAAAAAACAAAACAAAACACTATGGACTAGGGTCAAACAAGAGGAGCTGAGAAGACTGAGAAACAAGAGTGTGTGCAGAGGTCTGAAAACTTAGTCCTCACTCTCTATCCTCTTTCTTTACTTCCTCTCTGGGGCAGCCCCTCCTCCTTTTCCTCCTCCTCCCATGCTCATTTAATAAACTCCATATAACATAAAACAAAACAACCCTAAGTTCTCATGAGGCCTCAGAGACAGATGAAAGACACAGGAAACAAAACAGAGGGTCTTGAAGTCCTGGCCATGGTCTATCTAGAGAGCTGAATGGCATGCAAGAAGCTTGAAGAAAGAAAGAAAGAAAGAAAGAAAGAAAGAAAGAAAGAAAGAAAGAAAGAAAGAGAGAAAGAAAGAGAAAAAGGAAAGCAAACCCTCCTTCAGATCAATTATAAAGATTTTGTTGATGAGGGGCCACAACAATCCGTGCTTTGGTTGCCTGGGTAATTTTATACTAACAGTTTTAGATTTTCTATTAAAATTAATAAAAAATTAACTCATAGGCTACAGAGATAGCTCAGTACTAATTGCTCAGACCCAGGTTCAATTCCCAGCACCTACATAATGGCTCAAAACTGCCTGTAACATAAGTTGCAGGGGATCTCTAATGCCTTATTAAAACCTCTACAGGAACTTCGTGCACATGATGCAAGATATACATGCAGGCAAAACACCCACATACATAAAATAAAGTATAAAAAAAGAAAAATTAGCTCATTAAAATGCTGGGTTAAAATATTCAATGTTAACAGCACCTAGATAATTTGATATTCTCTGAGCAAAACTTCTTTAAAAGAAAAAGAAGCGAGTTGGGAGGCAGAGGCAGGTGGATCACTTGTTTGAGGCCAGCCTGGTCTTTAAAGTGAGTCCAGGACAGTCAAGGCTACACTGAGAAACTCTGTCTCGAAAAAACAAAAACAAAGAAATATCACAAACCCAGAGCCACACAAGGAAGGTTAATGAGTGAAGAGGACAACACAAAACTGAAGGGACTGTCCAATCAGCACCCATCCCAGCGCCTGCTGCCGTGCCACACCCTGAGGGCTCTCCACACCCTTGTTTACTGAAGGACACAACAGGTTAGAATTGTGTCAACTTGACCTGGGAAGGGGAGTCTCTGAGAAAACACATCCCTTGGGCGGCTTGTAGAGAAGCTGAGGAAATGATGAGGGTCCGGTCACCACGGGTGCTGCCCCTGGGCAGTGTCCTGAGTTGTGTAAAAAGCAGTGTTCCCCATGGCCTCTGCTTCACCTCCTGCCTGGAGCTCCTGCCCTAGTCTTCTCTTCAAGATGGACTACAGACTACAGTCTGACAGGAACCCTTTCCTCTTCAAGTTGCTTCTGTCTGTGGTGTTTATCACAGAAGCTGAACTAAGACAACTGGCAGACTTACACTTCCTTTAATAACTGGCTAATGAAGAAAAAAGTCTTGTAGAAACTCTGGCTTCTGACTTCTTCAGATATGAGTGTTTCCTAGCCTCAACAGCCTCGCCAAGAATAGCTTTGGCAAGTCTTGATCCAAGAAGCAGAATAAAAATAAAAATAAAGCTGGGTGTGCTGGTATATGCCTTTAATCCCAGCACTCAGGAGGCAGAGGCAGGTAGATCGTTTTTTGAGTTCAAGGCCAGCCTGGTCTATAAAGGGAATCCAAGACAGCCAAAGCTACAGAGAGAAACTGTCTTAAAACAAACAAACAAAAAACCAAACAAACAAACAAAAAAACAAAAACAAATAAACAAAAAAAACCCACAAGATTAACAGCTAGGTATGGTGACACATAATCTCAGCAACTGGAGAGATGGGTGTGTGTGTGTGTGTGTGAGGGGGGGAGCACTGAGGCAGGTGAACTGCCCTGAGAATACCCCACAAGTTTTTGACCAGCTCGCCTATGGGTGGAGCTTCTACTACAGAGCAAATGAGCTCTTTGGCAGGTTCCACAGCAGAAACCTAAATCTGCTAACAGTGCTTGCTACCCTCTGTATTCCTGGAAGGCTAACCTCCATTCATTGACTGGGTTTTAGGTTCCCAGTCCTTAGAAGACACATTAGCACTTGCTTATAACCCTTCTCACGGAAGTACCAAATAATTTTCAAACAAAAGGGCATCAGATGATGCTAACCTGAACTACACAGAGAAACCTTCTAACTAACCAATCATCAGAATCAAGAAACCTTTTGATGGTCAGCAACTTACAACACTGACAGAAATCCATCGTTCTGGTATCTTGTCCTAACAGCACACCACCCCAGACTTAGCCACATACAGTAATGAGAGTATTCACACTGAGGGAAGTGAAGAGGCCCCATAAGTAAAAAGCATTTGGTGAGGAATGATCCCTTGAACCCATATAAAGGTGAAAGGAGGAAAATTAAAAATCAATTCTACAGACTGTCCTCTGACCTGCACATGTGCACTGTGGCACATGGATGCACAGACATGTTGATATATTAAAATTTAAATAAAATTTTTTAAGGGAATGAAGTTCACTGCGATTAGAAAAGGATTCATAGACAATAATGAGAAGGATTAAAAGTAATAACTTTTGTTGATAGTCTAGCGGTTTTGTTGTCGGTGGGTTTTGTTGTTGTTTATTTTGATGAGACAGTTTCACTGTGCAGCCCAGACTGGACTAGTTCTTTTGTAGACCAGGCTGGCCTGGAACCACTAGAAAAGGTGACTGCTTTACTCAGCTTCCGCAGTTGAGAAAGTCAGTCTCACCCTAATAGCAGCTCCCTTGTGGCTTCAGTCTCTGCAGACCTCCCCCACTAAGGCTCAGGTAAGCCATGTAAAGCTTTGTGATGGAGAAGAGTAATGGACTGTGGGATTAACCCTGCCTCCTTTGAGATACACAGTTTTTTTGTTTCTTTGGTTGGTTGGTTGGTTTTTCGAGACAGGGTTTCTCCGTGTAGCCTTGACTGTCCTGGACACACATTGTAGACCAGGCTGGTCTCAAACTCACAGAGATCCACCTGCCTTTTACAGTATGATGGAAAACATGGCTTCTAACATCTATATTCTCTCTGTTCCTTATATTAATTACTTCACACATAAGAGGCCCAAGATTTTCAGAAAACAAAGGTTGAAAATGATGGCACAGTCAGGTGGGCTTGAGGCCAAGCAGGCTTACTACACAGTGATATCCTATCACAAACAAAAAAACCCAAAAGAACAAGCACTGGACAAGGGGTGCACATGTATACCTAGCTGCTCTGAAGAAGCAGGGAACTAGGAAGCTTCCGTTCATAGGGACAGCAAAGCTAATCTGGGAAACTGGAGATTGTCTCAAAAAACAATCAATCAACCCTACACGCAGATCATAAGCCTATCCTTAAAGAGGCAGACAGAATTTTGAACAGCTTAGATCAATGCCACCAAAACACCCAAAACCTGGACTTAGTTTATTCCTCTCTGTCCCATCACGTTTTTCTAAATGTCAGAAATACTCACAGGCAAGCTGGACGGTCTTGCCTGAAGACTCAAGTTCATGTCTTCTTGCCCTCCTTTACTGGAGGTCATTGAGGGGGCTGAGGATGCCTGAGACCCAAATGAATCTTGAGAAAGCTCCTATAAGGAAAACCCAAAAAGCTATGAGGGCTTGCTCCGAACAGTGGCGCACAACTTTCATCTCAGCACTTGGGAGGCGGAGGCAGGGGCAGAGGCAGATGCTGTGAGTTCCCCAACAGCCAGGGTTACACAGAAACCCTGCCTCAAAACAACAAGACCAACCACCGACCAGGCTACTACTGGAGAGGTGGATGAGCCTCTTGTCGCTGTAGAGGACCCAGGTTCAGTTCCCAGCATCCACATGAAGGCTCACAGCTCACAAATGTCTGTGTCTTGTGACAGAGCCTCTACCACCCTCTCCTGGCCTCTATAGGCACCAGGTGCACACAAAGCACATAGGCATACATACAGGCAAAACATCCATACACAGAAGAATTAGAGACCAGCCATGCTTACTTGAGGGTGAAAGAACTGTGATGCAATGCTTTCTTACACAGGGGAGTCATGTGCGAGAAGCACAACTGCATGTAATATTTGACAAGATGAAAACTTAAAACAATGGTTCTTCATAATGTCAAGAGTGAGCCTGTCCCAGCACTAAAAAGGCTGAAACAGGAGGACAGTAGGTTCAAGGCCAGTCTGGGCAACATATCGAGGCATTGTGTCTCCCCTCCCTCCTCCCTCCATTTTTCGAGACAAATGTCCTGGACTCACTTTGTAAAAACCAGGCTGGCCTCGAACTCACAGAGATCCACCTGCTTCTGCTTCCCTGAGTACTGGGATTACCGGAGTGCACCACCCACCCTACCTGCTGAGCACAGGTAGGGCAGGAGGCAGGGCATCTTACCTGTGGTGGAGGGAAGCGCTGCTGGGAATAGGCAGTTTGCTGGGACTGCTGAGGCTGGGGCTGGGGATACGCAGCCTGCTGGGAAAGCGTCGAGGATGCTGGCTGCTGAGGTTGCTGCTGCTGGTAGGGAGACTGTGCCTGTGGTTGTGAGTAGGGGGGCTGGCTCTGGGGGTGCTGTTGTGTAGTGGACTGCTGGGAGGGATATGGAGTTGGGGACTGCTGATGTGGAGGCTGGGACGGTTGCTGAGAGTAAGGAGGCTGAGCAGACTGAAGCTGTGGCTGCTGGGTCTGCGGCTGCTGCTGATATGAAGGCTGGGCATGAGGGGTCTGGGATGGAGGCTGCTGGGAATAAGGTGGCTGCTGCTGCTGGGGATGAGGACTTTGCTGGTTGTAGTATGGAGTCTGGCCCTGCTGACCATACCCACTGGGGCCTTGCTGTCCATATGGTGGAATCTGTAAGGAAAGACAAGATACTTTTAGGACTGACTCAGGTGCAACGGCCACACGACGTGCAATGCTTTGGCATTCTTCTTCCACCCCTCTAGGAGCCGAGCCGTACAGAATGGCTCACACACTGAAAACTGGTGTTGCTTATTTGGGCTCAAGAACCGTTCTCTTCCCCAGTGAGCCTACTCTTCTTACCATGGCCTACGTTGGCTTTACTCGGGATTCCGTCCTAACCACAATGAGGAGGCACTAGGAGCCTGGCTCAAACGACTGAAGGCCTAGTACGGCTCGAATGTTTTAAAAATGAAGACTAAATGAAAGAGAATCAGGGTAATTAGTGATTTTATTTTTAAAATATTCGGGGGCCATATAGCTCACTTTGTGTGTTGGTCTAACAGGCACATACATACACCAGGCAGGAAGGCCAGAAGTTCAGTCATTCTAGGATATACTAGACTTAGAGACCAGCCTATAGGGTGAGATTCTACCTCAACAAAGTAAAGAAAATAGACAAGGAAAAAAATTTCCATGTCGCCTCTTAGTTTTCTCATAGAAGAAAGACAGCAGGGCAGTGGTGGCACACACCTTTAACCCCAGCATTTAGGAGGTGGAGGCAGAAGATCTCTGAGTTTGAGGCCAGGATGCTCTACACCAGGCAGGGCTACAGAGAGAAACTTGTCTTTTAATAAAAAAAGAAAGAAAAAGAAAAAAAGAAAAGAAAGAGTATATATTTTATTTTCTACTTTTACTTTGTTTGTTTGTTTGTTTGGTTGGTTGGTTGGTTTTTCGAGACAGGGTTTCTCTGTGTAGCCTTGGCTGTCCTGGTCTCACTTTGTAGACCAGGCTGGCCTCAAACTCAGCGATCCGCCTGCCTCTGCTGGGATTAAAGGCGTGCACCACCACGCCCAGCTTCATTTTCCATATTTTAAAGCCATTCTTTGCTCTAAAGTTTTAGCAATAATTTCAGTTTTTACACACTACTCTTTATCTTTTTTTTTTTTTTTAAGATTTATTTATTTATCTATTATTATGTATACAGTGCTCTACCTGCATGTATGCCTGAAGGCCAGAAGAGGGTGTCAGATCACACTATAGATGGCTGTGAGCCTCCATGTGGTTGCTGGGAATTGAACTCAGGATCTCTGGAAAGAGCAGCCAGTGCTCTTAACCTCTGAGCCATCTCTCCAGGCCCTCTTTATCCTTTTTGGTATGTTACTCAGACAGAAATGGCAGAAAAGTTGCCAATACAAAAACAACAATGTGCTTTGCTGTGAGATCTGGCATCTTGCTCTAACCCCCAAGTAAATCATAGTGATATAATTTCTTAAAAGATGACAGTACAGCAGCTGGGGGTAGAGCTCAGTAGCAGAGTCTAATCTAGTATGCTTGAGGCCTTGGGTTTGATTCTCAGCACTGAAAAACAAGGCCAAACTCTCCTCATAAGAACAGGCTGGGTAATCAGTTCATCTGTTAGCATCTTTGCTGCTTACTACAGTTCCCTTGTCTTTCACTCTCAGTCCTTCTTCCATCCTCTTTTACCCAGGCAGCTGTCTTAAAGGCTGGAGAACGGTGAGGGCCTCTGCACCCAGGAAGCAAGCGGCCCACAGTGTTTCTACTGCAGTAGCAATAAACAAGTGCCCAGCCATGGCCCTTCTACCATATTTCACCTCCCAGGGCAGAGCAGCCAGAGGCTGAGCCATAGACTGGGTTCAAATCCGAAGATATGTTAAGACATACAGACAGACATGGGACATACATAGAATGGTGCGGACCATCTTGCCCTTATTAGCAGTTGAGCCAGGTAGCCTATGCACATATTAAAAGGTCTGGAAGCCATTTTAACCCCATATGACACACACCAATTGTGGACAGCAAAGCGGGTCACAAGGTAGTCAGTCAAATACCTGCTGTGCATAAGAGAGGCCGCCCATGGCGCTCTGAGCCCGGCCCTGCATGGCCATTGGGTACCGCTGTGGAGTCTGGGACCCGTATGGCTGCCCTGGGTACCCATGTCCTTGTTGCGGTCCTGAAGGAGGTCCCTGCTGTTGCGAGTATGGGTTAGTCCCACCATACGGCTGAGGTCTCATCTTTCCCATCTGATCCATTGGACTGGATGACTAAAAAATAAAAAACATTTTCATTAACCTCAAGCTTTGAGGGCCTCTGGCCAAAATGAACATACACAGTTCTTTTAAAGTCCACATGCCACATAAGAAACCAGCTATTATGAAAAACTAATGGGACAGGTCCAGTAACCCTACAGTGGTTGTTTAACCCTTTTCAGAACTTAGATTGTCATTAATAAAATGCCATGTGAATGCATTTGGAAGCTAAGAATTACTTTCTAAGTATGGTGCTACTGGAGATCAAAGGGAAAGGCTAGGTGTAAAGCAGTCCACATACACATGGCAGGGATAGAAGTCAGAGCAAAGAACCTTCTCCTTGGTTGGACAGGACAGTGTCAACCACCATACATTACTATAACCTTTTTTTTTTTTTTCATTACTATAACCTTGCTCAGCACTAAAACCCATTATTTCAATGCTCCAAAAACTGAGATACACAAGCATCTTAGAGAACTAAGGGGGAGGTAGCCCCTAAGCCCATAGTCCATTAATGGGAACTTTTTCTTTGCATGTTTGTAGCGCTGTGGTACAAAGTGGTTCAATTTATGCTTTCTTCAAATGAGCAACAGGCTAAGTAACAGTTGCTGAGAGAAGAATAATGAACTTGGAGCCTTGTATATTTCAAGGGAAGGGTCCATTTCATTTAAAATTAAAGAAGTTAGTCAGGCAGTGGTGGTACACATCTTTAATGCCAGCTAACTAATTCTGCTCAGGAGGCAGAAGCAGGCAGAGCTGAGTTCCAGGCCAGCTAGGACTACACTGAGAAACCTGTCTCTAAAAACAAAACAAAACTAATGAATTTGAAAATTAAAAAAAGGACAGGACTTTTTCTCTTCAAAGAACAAGATATTGGGCTGGAGAAATGTTCATCATCACCAGTTAATGGCATTTCCTGCTCTTTAAGAGTCTGGTCCCAACCAAGAAGAGACTTGATATCCTATGAGCATATACAGGGGGAGGAAGTCCCAGTCAGTCACAGTCATAGGGGAGGGGAGTAAGGGGAAAATGGGAGGGAGAGGGGAATGGGAGGATACAAGGGAGGGGATAACCATTGAGATGTAATATGAATAAATTAATAAAATAAAAGAGTCTGGTCCCCAACACTGGGTGGCTCATAGCCACCTGTACTCCAGCTCCAGGGGATCCCAGTGACCTCCTCTTCTGGTCTCAGCAGGCACACATGTCAACACATACCAGCACACAGGAAGATAGGCGGGGGAGTGTCATGTACTCACACAAACACAGAATCACAAATAGAAAAACTCTTTAGATAAACAAGTAACAGGCACAGGCTGCTGTGGTGGCACACATGCCTGTAATTGCAGCACATTGGTGGTAACAGCAGGATGATTCGAGTTCAAGCTCAGGCTAAACTGTAAAGTGAGTTTGAGACCAGTCTGGGTTAAATGAGACCGTAGCTCTAGATGCCAAAAAGAACAAAGCACATCACCAACTTAAGTTCAAGAGCTCAAAGCACAGGCACCAGTCTACAGAGTTTTCTAGCTAGGTGTGGCTCAAACTCAGGAGGCTGAAGCCAGACGACTGCTGTGCAGTTAGTGACCCCCAGCTACAAAATAAGTTTCAGGCCAATATGAGCTGGAATGATACCCTGTCTGTAAACAAACACACACTTAAAAATCCACATGACTAGACGGGCGTGGTGGTGCACACCTTTAATCCCAGGGCTCTAGAGGCAGAGGCAGGTGGATCTCTGTGAATTTAAGGCTAGCCTGGTCTATAAAGAGAATCTGGGACAGCCAGAGCTATTACACAGAGAAACTGTCTCAAAAACCAAAACAATCTACGTGACTTTCCAGTCCTTTGTGGTGCGACAGGTTCACTCCAGCTCATTTACTTTCTGACAGCACCGTCGCGCTAGAGCTACCAGACAGCACACCAGCACACTTTCCACTGCCAGAGATGCCTATCCTATATACTAGGGACAAGAGGGGGAAAGTCTAAATAACCCTCAAATACACTCACGTGGAGGACAGGCTCTTAAACGCGGAGTAGGGGATAGATACAGGCTTTCTAGGTATAAATATTAACTCTCAAAAGGTTCAAAATAGGGGAAGGGAGTAGGGCAGAAGAGGAAGGGAGAGTGGTGCAAAATCAGGCCCAAGATATTCATTTAGTGACAAGACCCCTGGTGATCATGATGTCACAGGTTCAGGGTCCATAATTAAGAACCTACTGGAAAAAAAAGAAAAAAGAAAGAAAAGGGGGGGGGAGACCTACTGAAGACACCGTCCAGTAGAACACTTACCTTGCCTAGCAAGTATGAGGTCCTAGGCTCAAGTCACAGTTTTGCGGGGGACGGAAGCTAAAAATGTGGGTTGTTGGAGTTGGCCTAGAAGCCTAAATCATCCCTAGAGTTCTTTCTAGTTCTGTTATTCAATAAATAATAATTCATTGACATACTTAATAATTTAAGACATGTTCCAAGGTAAGGGTGCATACATGCAATTGCTTTTTTTTTTTTTCATCCCTCTTCCCTCTTAAGTGTGTTTTTATAATACTGGAGGAAGTAAAGCTACTGGGAAAGAATTTCCAACTACCAAGAACAAGACAGAAGCAAGTGGAGGGAGTATGATGCTGCACACCTGTAACTCCGGCTACTTCAGAGGCCAAATTGGTCTCCATACAAGTCAGTCCTACACTAGCCAGGGCTAAGTGGACTTGGCTATGTTTCTTTCTGAAAGAAACAAAATGAAGCAGAAGCAGAGTTCTCTCAGCTATGGATAAATTTCAACTAAAAAGGTGAGAGTACTTCCTCCCCAAACTGTAGAGAATCACAGGAAAGCTGTGTCCCAAATCACTACCCTTCAGAGCTGCTCCAGAGTTATTCCCAGCAACCTTAACTTCACAAGACCCATCAACGCTCCCAACCAGAGTCCTGTGGGTTTCTCTGGGACTGCTTAGGACACTAAAGTTTAGCAAAATTGGGCTAGTGAGAAATACCACAATTTCCCCTAACAGTGCTAGCAATGAAGCAGAGACCGGGGTGGGGGGTGTCTTCCAATGCCACACATCACACTTCACTTCATCCCAGGTGACAGGGCCAGTTTGAGGCTCTCAACTGAAGACAGCAGCATTTTCTCAACAGAGACCAGCATGCTCAGGGTATCTGTAGTCTAGACCTGCCCGGAACCCAGCAGCAGTCACTGTGGAGTTTCTACAGCTGCGGCTGCTAACAGGAGCTGAACATCACAATCTTCCATGAAGCCACTTCACAAATGCCCAAGCCTCCAGGTTCCAGTTTTGTTGGTGTGGAAAGGCCTTAGCCCCTCCCTCTTCTAGATGCATGAATGATTAGCTGGGAGCCAGGGTGATCCAGTAAAGCACCATTCAATGAAATAGACTGGCTGTGGTGTGCTACTACTACATACTAAAAACATGGAATTTACACTTTCTCCCTTTAGATTTTTGCTACATGTAAGCCAGGCCTCAAATTGACAAGCTCCCTGCCTTAGCTTCCAAAGTGTTGAGATTAAAGGTATGGCACACCACATTTAAACCTTTAATTTTTTTTTTTATTTAATTGCTGTTGGTTGGTTGGTTGGTTTTAGGTTTGGAGACAGGGGTTCTCTGTGTAGCCTTGGCTGTCCTGGACTCACTTTGTAGACCAGGCTGGCCTGGAACTCACAGAGATCTCCCAGGTGCTAGGATTAAAGGTGTGCCACACCTGCCCAGCTATTTTTACTATTTGTACACTTGCTCACTTTTACAGTGCTGGGGATTGAACATAATGCCTTAAGCATGCTAGGTAACTATCCCACCACCTATACCCCATCTAACTTTTTATTGATAGCCTGTACAAGTTAGTGAGACCCTAACTTTGAACTTTAAAAGGTAGACTTATATATTTTATGTGTAAGAGTGTTCTGTTCCAGATAGCTGTCTGTGCACCACCTGCATGCCTAATACCCAGGAACTCAGAAGAGGGTGTTGGATCCCTGGAGCCGGAGCATGGCCAACTGTGAGCCACCATGTGGGTGCTGTGAATCGAACTCCAGTCCTCTGCAGGAACAAGTGCTCTTAGCAGCTGAGCCATCTCACCTTGAAATCTTGATGCTCCTGCCACAGCTTTGGAATAAGTAGAATTATAGGCCTGTGCTACTAAGCTTGGCATTTCTTACATTAATTTATTATTTGTTGATTGTGTATTTAAGTCAGGGTTTCAATCAAGTAGCCTAAGATGGCCTCAAATAGCTATACAGCAAATGATAACTGAACTGCTCACTTTCCTGCCTCCGTCCAGCCTCCCGACGTCTTGGGGCTGAAGGCGAGGGGCATGCACCACTGCGCCTAGGTTATGCGGTGCTTGGGATGAAATCCAGGGCAAATGTATGTTAGACGAGCACTCTACAACTCTCTGTGTTCCCAGTCTACTTTTAATTAATTTAAATCCACAGTTACATATGGCTGGTGGCAACCATACTACAATGTAATTTGAGAGCAATGTTTCCAATGTATCACTTCCTGCTAAATATGGCTCCAAACTTCCTATTAAGCGGGCGCACAACATTGGCATATACAAAGAGTAAAGAATGCAGTGATTAGATATGCTTCAGTTCAAATCCTAACTCAGCCTATAATCTCAGCACTTGGGAAGCTGATGCAGGAGAATCACCATGAGTTCCACCCAAACCAAGACTAGAAAGTAATCTCTAGGCCAGCCTTGGCTACAGAGTGAACCGACCCCCCCCCCCCCGCAAAAAAGCTTCTCACAGTGCTTATATTTCAATGTCTTTCCCATACTATATATGCCAAGCTGTGTGTACTAATTCCTGACACTGCCGTCTTTGCCACAATGGCTTCCTGTCACCCCAGTGCTGGCAACGGAACTCAAGGCCTTGCGTGCTCTCCTCGTTCCCCTCGTGTTACATTCGCAGGCCTACATGGCTTCTAGTGGCAAAATTCAACCTTTCAACATGCAACATGACGTCATTCTCAGCACACTGCAAATCTGTCACACTTCTACATGCCCTGCTGTAAATTTAGTAAAGCATCCTAAGGCTTAACAGCAATAACTAACTACTCCATTAAACTGGCTGTTTCTTAAGTCCAAGTTGGTTTTGCTTTGTTTTGAAATGGCATGAAATCTCACTATGTAGATAGATCGAGCTGCACTTGAATTCCTGGGCTCAAGATTCCAGAATAGCTGGAATTACAGACATACACGACCACTTTGGCTAAGTTCTGGGACATAAGAGTTCAGGCCTTTTATTTTCAAAGTTCTAACTGTTCAATTGCAACGGCACCTACTGCAAGAAAGGGGAAGGTGCACTCCAGAGAGAAAGCCCAGTTCAAACGATCCAGCCAGAAGGCAGCGGACAGGTTAGGAATTAGAAGAGGGGAGGTTAAACAGTCATGAGAGAGTAAGGAAAAACATTCTGAGATAACCCAATCTGTATTGATGAGAGTCAATACATACAGAGCCAGGCCCAAACACATGTCAAACCCCAAAAGCTTACAGTGGCATGGCAGCAAATATGTTCCCTGCACTTGGAAGGCTAAGTCTAAGACCACACTGGCCTCATATCAGGACCCAAGAACAGTTTCTCAAAATAAACTGACTTTTTTTTTTCGGGGGGGAGGGGGGGAATCAAACTCATTCCCCCTCACCAAAGGCTTATCATGATCAACAGCCATGCAGCTTATTTGACAAATGAAAATATATTCAGTTATAACAACCAGACCACTCTGGCCTCGCTTCAAAAGAGAATATAGTCATCCTTGTGACTTTAAAATATCGTGAAAGCTGGGGTTCTAGTTATAGGAGGAAAAAGAAGGTACCATCCAATTTCTTAAAATATAGAATAACATTAAACCTTCATCAACCAGTTCTATTGAAACAGAAAATGTTCCACTTCATGTAAAATAGAAAAAGTCAGTATCAGTAGTCAGCACCACAGACAAGGAGAAACACAAATCTTAGCTGCGAAGAGCCAGAGACTCCACTCTGGGAAGACAGAGAGGAAATCCTTTCAATGGGAAACCACAGGAGTAGATTACTGTGATTACACTTCAAAAGCAAAGGCTCTGCCACAGAGATACATAATTGAGAGGAAAATGCTGGCCCTTGATCAGGGAAGTCAGGCCCCCTGCTATATACTCGCCTACATTCATAAAAAAATAAAAATAAAAGGGGGGGGGGGAGTCCTAAGAAAATGCATCACTCTACCACTTAGCTCCTTCTAGCTCACTGCCTAAGTCATAAACTGCCTGACAAAGGCAACGAAGGCAGCTTAGGGGCATCAGAGGCAAGGATGCCTAAGTAGGCTTGTCCTTCGGTATATATTCAGTACAAACAGCTTGCAGACTAACCACTTGCGGGGGTTCTCCAGCTCCCAGAAAATGGAATTACAAACACCTCCAGACCAGGTGGCTACTGGAATCGCTCCCGAGTTCTTTATGTACAAGGAAAGCCACAGTGACCCTGTGAACTGAGAATGTAGCAAACTGGAGTTCATCAGGGTTAAGTGTCAGATAATCAAAGTGTTTCAGAGCACTCAAAAGATTCAACATAGTTGCAATTCTCTATCCGACCATAAGCCGCGGAGAGAAGAGCCAAGACCAAGCAAGCACTAACACTTCAAGCATCAACCAGAAGAGCTCACTCCCCACATCGTGTGGGGAAACAAACTCTGACCCTGAAATAAACGTCTGAGAGGGAATCGCCATCCCAAGCCAAAGATGCAGAGAGGAAGTGACCAGAAGCGGAGGTAAGGGCCAACTTGAATGCCCAGCAGTGCCAAAGACTAGAAAAAATAAAGTGAAGGGTTGGGTCAGGTACTGCCAAGAGTACCCATCGCTGGAAAGGACAAGTCCTGACCAGCCACGCACTGTGCCTTCACTCTAGATGCCAACTTGTCCGTGCCAGGATAAATCTAGAGCCATACCCTTGGATTTTGGACCTCCAAATAGTATTTCTTACTTCTTGTGCTTTCAATTTATTCCTGGCCAGATTTGTTTATGAGTTTTAATAATAACAATAAAAATGCATCCCTGGCTCTTTAACCGAAAGAACCCCCTAATTGATTCCCACAGTAATTAACCTGCATTTTACCTCAGAGAGCGGTAGTTAAGGAAGTCGGCACTGCTATTTATAACTCATCTCAAATTGAGGGCAGACTGCCTAAAATCTAACACATCCCAGCTGTACTCCTGTTTGAACTGGGGCCAAGGGAATTTTTTAAAGCAATCTTGGCACCGAATGAATGACACCAACAGTATGAGAGCTCTAGTGGTTGTGTTGTGGTGACGTAGCACTGGAGGTGGAGGGGGGCAGTGTACTGTGATCCCTCTCGTGCATGCCTGCTGCTTGAGTCCCAGTACAGTAAGCTGGGAACCGCCCACTGAGAGCCAAACACAGGAAAAGCCTTTTCCTGTGGACCGCCTTGAAGTGAGAAACACATGGCTAATCTGCATAAACTCGAAGCCACACCGCCCCTGCCAGGAAGGTTAGTGCTCGTAATCTCTGGCCATGGAGCTGGCTGCCTGGGAAGACTTGGACTGGCGCCTGATAACCCAGAAAGAGCCGGGAGAACAGATGGGCAAGGACCCCAGCAGACTACAGCCCCGGGTCACGTGACTCGCCACATGGCCCCGCCAGCACACACTATTGTCTAGCTGCAGAGCTCCTATACAAAGGCACCAGGCCGCGGCTTCCTGTGATTCTAGGGACTGGCAGCAGCTGTTGACGAGTTCCTGGAGGAGATCCTCCTCTGTGAAGGGGCACTCCAGGCAGGCAGAGGTAAGTACAAAAGTTAAGGCCTCTCCCACCCAACATGCTTTCGCTTTCCCTGCCAGCTCCGGGAAATCACTTAGATCTTAAGACTAAGGAGAATCCCCCTGCAAGAACAGCCTTGTTCCCCACAGTTGACCAGCACAAACCATTCCACTGTGCTTCTTCTCTGCAGCTACCTACCTTGCCTCCCGCCGCCCCCTCCAGGACACCATGGCCGCCCCCTCCAGGACACCATGGCGTGACCACTGGTCAGATTCCTACCCAGATCTAAGAGGAAGTGCTATGAAATCAAATGTCCTGAGACCTTGCCTTCTAAAAGGAGACTATACAAGGGATGGGGGACAGGCTGCTGTTTTGTTGAGATAGTGTCTCTTGCTGTCTTGTCCAGGCTGGTTTCTAACTCTTGGGCTCAAACGATCATCAGTAACGCTGAGACTACAGGCAGTTATACCATACACAGCCATGCGTTTTACTTTTAAACAGGGAAACGTGACTCCATGCCTAATCTTTAGCCTTAGCAGAGTGACCTCACTGTGGAGAAATGGAAATCAGGGAGGTGGGAAATGGCAATCTCATCACACATACCAACATTTTATCAGAGTCCAACCGGCTGGCCTGGGAGTCTCATTACTTATTATCCGAAGACCACACGCCAGTTCATTCAACTTTTGAACAAACTGGTCACCTGCCTGTGTAGTTGCCTGTTTGCAACCACCACCACTCCAGACTATTTTGTTAGTTCTTTCAAACTTCCCTGTGTTTAAAAGCTGAGTAAGAGTACCTTTCCCACATACCAGGTGAGGGCTGCAACCAGACCCACGGTCCTTCCAAATCCATACTGCCTCATAATGATACAGATAAGCTGGGTGTGGTTGGCCCATAATCCCAGCACCCAGGACACAGCATGTCCTAGGATGCCCTGGGTTACACAGCCAGGTTGACCAAAAACAAACAAACAAACAAACAAACTAGATTCTGACTCAAAATAAGAAAGGATTTGGACTATGAATCCCTATCCAGACCAAGAGAGCATAGAAAAACTAGCAAGGTTTAGAAAAAGAGAGCAAGCATCTAATAAAACGTACCGGTTATGAGAGCCAATTGTAACAACCCACTTCACAGCTGCCCCCCCAAAGGAAGCGAGCCAGAAACCCCACAAGCAGGCGGCTGGGTTTCCTTACTTGTTCACTGGCACCATTAGAGCCCTTCCAACAGAGCGGCTAGAGCACCAAACTAGTATTTCCCAACAAATGGGAGGATCTCTTTCATCTACAGCACTTTCGTCAGCTACCTTTACAGAGAGAAGGCTCAACCTACAAGGAGGAAGACTGAACTTACATGTCCAATTTTCCTACTTCTAACTCTAGTATCGCTAAGATAAAACAATCAACTTCTTCAGAAAATACTCCTCTTGCTGGGTACAGCAGTGAATGTCTTTAATTCCAGCAGAGGCAGGAAGATCTCTCTGAGAGTTTAGGGACAGCCTGGTGTACATAGTAAATCCCAGGACAGCCAGAGCTACATAACAGAGAAACCCTATCTCCCCCTGCCCCGAACAAAAATCTAAAAAATAAAATATTCCTCTTCAAATGTTGCTTAAACACAGGGCCATAAAAACAGGGTAAGGCTCCAAGAGGACAGGCAGAAACTGAAAGGTCATCTGATAAGTCTGGAGCTCCCTTGTTTACAACTGACAGATAAGTTCCTGGGAGAGGCAGAACAGGTGGGCTCCAATCCCAGTTCTCATAGCAGCTACTCCGAGAGCAGGTAAGAGTGAATCCATTTTAATCCAGTTATGGTTCTCGCCCCATCCCTACCAAGAGGACAGGGTCAGGGATCCTAACCTCAGAGGACCCTGCTTCTCTTATTCGCCTCAGCTAGCATAAACTCTGGGAGGCTAGACCTGTATGCAAAATTTCCTACTTTAAGGAAAAGGTCTTCAGATAATATTTAAAATATGGGACTATAAGAATAAAGGTCCAAAAAAAGAAAAAAAAAAAAAAAAAAAAAAAAAAAAAAAGAATAAAGGTCCAGGCTGGGCAGTGGCGGCACACACCTTTAATCCCAGCACTCGGGAGGCAGAGGCAAGTAGATCACTGTGAGTTCGAGGCCAGCCTGGTCTACAAAACAAGTCCAGGACAGCCAAGGCTACACAGAGAGACCTTGTCTTGAACATACACACATGCACACAAAGAGTGAGCTAGGTGTGTGCAGCTGAGTGTTTGTTTAACAGAAGGACGTGGGTTTGATTCCCAGCACTGGAAAAGCAAACAAAAACCCAGGTATTTCTTAGCCATATGAAGCAGCCTGGAATAACTGAGAAAGAAAATAGCAATAATTGTACAACAGTTTCTCCCTACCTGAAACTGTACATTATAACACACACATATGGTTTTCCCCCCAATATATACATGGCTATAAAGAAATTTATTTTATATATTACACAAAGCAAGAGGTTAAAGATAAGTCATTAGCAACAAATTCTAAGTTAAATGAACATCTGTCTCTCAAAACAGAGTTTTCCACTGAGTAGTTTCAGATAGAAATTTGATTGTTGGGACCTAAAACCACAGACAGCCTACAATGTGAGTCCAGGACAGCCAGGGCCACACAGAGAAACCCTGTCTCAAAAAACAAAACAAAACAACAACAAAAAAAAAAGAACTCAGAAAGCAAAAACCACAGATAACAAAGGGCCACACCTTGAATTCCAATACTCAGAGGCAGGTGGATCTCTTGGGTTCAAGGCCAGCCTGGTCCAGAACAGCCAAGGCTACACAGAGAAACTGTCTTGAAAAAAACACAAAGAGAAGGAAGGAAGGACAAATGAACAAGTTACTCTTCCACTGTAATAGCATCCTCAAAGTTGAAGGAGAAGTGATCACTCACTTCTCCCACTCAGGTGAAAGCAGGAACAAGGAGGATCTTAAGCTCAAGTTATCCTCAGCTACGGAGTTGAGGCCGGCCAGCCTAGCCACATAAGAGCCTGTCTACACACACACACACACACACACACACACACACACACACACACACACACACACACAAACACAGCTCCTAAGTAGACAGACTTCAGCACTGCCTTTCCTGTAAACCATTTAAAATGTAAATCCTGAACCTTTCTCTAATTCTTTCTCCCACCATGCCATTACCACACAAGATAGCAGATGCTGACCCTCACTTACTACCCGTCCCCAGGAGGAAGCTATGGGTCTGTGTATGAGTCAGCGCTCGTCTGCCAGGTAACATCCTTACCCAGCTTCACCCTGCACAAGTCCCACATTTCCAGCAGCAAAGCTTAGAAGACAGAACAATTAACACTTAACCCAAACATCTGAGACAAAATCTTCACATGATCAACCAGAGGCAGACCAGGGGGACCACTTTGCGTTGGAGGCCAGCCTGGTCTACAGAGTAAGTCTGGGACAGCCAATGCTACACAGAGAGGCTCTGTCTTGAAAAACTCCAAAAAAAGAAAAAAGAAAAACAAAACGATAAGGTTTGGAACCACTTTAGCAAGTGCCATTAAGTCAACCAGCTGACAGCAGGGCGTGGTGGCGCACGCCTTTAATCCCAGCACTCGGAAGGCAGAGGCAGGCGGATCACTGTGAGTTCGAGGCCAGCCTGGTCTACAAAGCGAGTCCAGGACAGCCAAGGCTACACAGAGAAACCCTGTCTCGAAAAACCAAAAAAAAAAAAAAAAAAAAAAAAAAAAGCCCCGTTTCTGTTGTTCCCTGACCTCTACACATGCCGTGAACAACCCCTCCCCCAACAAATGAATAAGCCAAACTTTGTAAGTTTCATGTTTAACAAGGCTGTTTGACAGTTCAGGTGCTAGCTGCACCCGAGAGCGCGCTCGCTGAGCGCCAGCACACACAGCACCCCAACAGTTATTTCTTCCCCTTACAGCCTCAAAAGCAAAAACAGCAAAATGAGACTTAAAATAAATTTTTGACATAATTAAAAAACAAGCCGGGCATGATGGTGCATATGCCTTTAATCCCAGCACTCAGGAGGCAGAGACAGGCGGACAGGCCAGCCTGGTCTACAAAGAGAATCTAGGACAGCCAAGGCTACACAGAGAAACCTTGTCTCAAATAACAAAAACACCAACACAAAATTAGAAGGCAAGTCCAAAGCATCACATATTTTTCAGCTTTTTCCCCCCCAAGAGGAATTTGCTCAATAACACCTTCCAAGGAAGAACTGACAACACAGCTAGCACTTTGGGGGGAACAGGACTGGACAGGACAGGAAGGGACACACCAGGGGGACTGCCATTCTAAGTGCCTGTACTTAAATGTATGACATACTTCATTCACTCACTCATTCAGGTCCCGGAATCTTCCTAATGCTATTGACGTTTTCTGCAAAGTGCCCAATGCCCTGCAGTGCAGCTCCCCACAGAGAAGACGGGCCTCGCCTACCACAGCTGAATAGTTTACAACCTCAATTTAACCAAACTTAATCCTTGGAGCAACCAAGAAAAAGAAGTCAGAACTGACCAGTACTAACCCTAACAGCTAAACAAAGACATAAAGGAAGAGCATAGGATTTTATCTTAAGTAATAGTTGGGAGTCAGGCCTAATGACCTGGTGGCTCTTGTGTAAGGCAAGCCGACTTCTGTGAGAGTGAGGTCAGCCTAGACTACTGATTGAGCTCCATGCTATCCTGGTTTATAAGTGTAAGATCCAATCTCTTCTTTTTTTTTTTTTTTTAAAGACTAGTCAAGTGCAGTAGTGAGAAGGGGGAAAGTGTACAACAGGGGTTCAATCTCTAACTGACTGTGAACAGTCAATTGTGATAACTCACTACCTTCGGACCAGCCCAATCTTTTTTTTTGGTTTTCGATACAGGGTTTTTCTTTGTAGCCTTTGGCGATCCTAGACTCACTTTGTAGACCAGGCTGGCCTTGAACTCACAGCGATCCACCTGCCTCTGCCTCCTGAGTGCTGGGATTAAAGGCGTGCGCTACCACGCCCAAATCATTTTTTACCTCTAGTCATGTGTTCTAAGTATAGCCGTACTACTATCTGTTGTTATCACTTACAATTGCTTCTTCACAAATGTCCTCAGAGACAGGGGATATGGGGTCCGTGTACCCAAGCTCACTGTCTGACAGGGCTACAGCTCAGTCAGTACCTGCTGACTGAAGAAAGCAGACTAGCACACGGTAGGCCCTTGTGAGTTACTAAGCTGGCAAGCGCCCAATTATTTTATGCTTAACTTAAGTGATAATTCAGCAAGGATAACAGAAAATTAAATGAGGCCTTTACAAGGAGTCTTAGCCGGGCGTGGTGGCGCAAGCCTGTAATCCCAGCACTCGGGAGGCAGAGGCAGGCGAGTTCAAGGCCAGCCTGGTCTACAAAGAGAGTCCAGGACAGCCAAGGCTACACAAAGAGACCTTGTCTCGAAAAACAAAACAAAAACAAACAAACCAAAAAAGACAGTCTTTGTTACTCACGCAAAGCGACATGACTTAATACCAGAACAAGGCACTCGC
Organism: Acomys russatus; assembly: GCF_903995435.1. NCBI lineage: Eukaryota > Metazoa > Chordata > Mammalia > Rodentia > Muridae > Acomys > Acomys russatus. The sequence continues at coordinate 27,850,025 of NC_067165.1, forward strand.
GCAGCTGATATGCCCTGCCCAAAGGAAAGGTGCTCCCCCACAGCTGTCCTATGGTACTTCTTCTAGAGAAAGGACTTTGGTATGGACAAACTCACAACTGGTAGCAATTCTCTTGTTATCTTCTGTCATTCTTGTGTACTGTATTTATCAATGTGTGATACAGCACAAAAGGAATACAGAGTAAAGGTCTGAAACCTGCACACAGCTTCACCTATGAGAGCACAAAATACTGTCAAGTTCTTCAGAGCAGTTTCACAATGCTCTTCCAGTTTCCGTAGCTTGCTTGCAGACAGTATTCAAAACCAACTAAACAAGTAAAGGCAAAAACTACCACTTTCTCTTTTAAAAATCACAGTTGGAGGACACATATACCCAAATAAGTGTAATAAAAGATACCAAATTTAAGTACACAGTTTTATCTCTTGCCAAAGTTTTTCTTCCTGTCCTAAAAGGGGTATCTGAGCACCTCACTGAAGAGTAGGACTGAATTTACATACAGACATGTAAAGCATGCTACACTACATTTCAACAGCAAAAGGTGACAGCAACGCCACTCACTATGCTCACCACACTTGATTCCTGCAAGTACCCTAGGCCCCTACCAGCTGGAAAACGCCAGTTTTTCATCGAGGACCCACCCCCGGCCTACTGCCATTACAATACGCACAACTATTACAGAGTTTGGTTAAAGAAGGGCTCCATCACTGGGCGTGGTGGTGCACACCTTCAATCCCAGCACTAAGGAAGCAGAGGCAGGCAGATCTCTATGAGTTCAAGGCCAGCCTGGTCTACAAAGTGAGTCTAGGACAGCCAGGGCTACACAGAGAAACCCTGTCTCAAACATCCTCCCTACGCCCGCCCCACCCACTGCAAAAAAAATTTTTTTTATTTTTCCCAACACCTAGAGGGCAGAGGCAGGTCTCTGTGAGTTCGAGGCCAGCCTGATGTCTGGTCTCCAGAACAGCCAGAGGTACACAGAAAACCCTGTCTAGAAAAACAAAACCAAACAACAAACAAAAATATTTTTCACCGGAAATGCATGGGGCTAAAGTTAGCAGCTGCTGTTTTAGAGATGTAGTGCCCGTCTTCTTTGCGCTCTGCCCAGTGGAGCACACGGGAATGGACACTTGGCATAGTAAACAACCGTGAAAGTCTAGACACTGTCTACCCCTCCCCCCAGGCCTCCACTCTGGCTCATACTCTTCAGAGATTATCTTATTTCAAAGAACAAAGAACGTCCCTTTGGTGTGTGTATCTAGGTAGGTGAGCCCCACTACTTCAGTCCTGTTTTATTTTAAACCCAAATGCCATCATGAGAACACTATCGGTGACTTGAGGTTCTCTGCAGGGAGTTTTAAAGAAGTCGGCTCCAAGCTGCACTACAGAGCAAGGACTGGAGTCACAAACTGGAAAGAAAGGAATGTCACAAAGCTGTCCCACAGCAACTGAACCCCAAAGAGCAAAAGAGGCTGAGGTGTGACCTCTAGACCATTTAGGAACTTCTGTGGATAAGGCGCCTCCTGCCGCCGCTAGTCAGCCTTCAGAGCAGAAGCCAGTGGTGAGACAGCTAAGAGGTAAGGCAGCAGGGGTCTTCGCTGAGCCGGGCACTGGTACCAGCTCTAGCGCCGTGAATTTACTGGAATGCCCATGCGCTTTACAGTCTAGTAAGTTAGACACCAAATGAGGGGATGAAAGGATAGGGAGGTGTAAAGAAATGCAGCCAAAGGCAGAAGGACAAGCAAATGAGTCTGAAACACACACGGACAACACAGAACTCCCTATCCTCTGAATATACAAACGCCAATGCACAGGTCAAACTGTCGCCTCCTGGAGACCACTGACCTGTCCTGGTTGGTTTTAATGATACATTTATCAGGCAGCAAGAAAAAGGAGGCCTGGTAGTATACTTGTTTCCAGGGGAAAGACTACATGAGATTTTTCAGGAAGCACAGGTTCTCCACTGGGTATAGCTGACCATTTCTGCAATTCCATTACATTTCCAAGGACAATCTTGAATAACAAGAACTCACACAAATGGGGACAAGTCTCTTGACTAACATTAACTCACACGACTTGAGACAGTCTCAGCTGAAATGCAAGCGTCTCAGACAGGGCTCATCCACTTCAATGAGGAAGAGTACTTGCTAGGGCTCTGAAACAACTTCAAAAGGGACACGAGGGAAAAAAACTCAGGCTGGTCACTTAAGATTTGGCCATGAGGGGGAGAGAGACCATCTCATTCCTCCTCTCAGATCAGGTGGCCATCACAGGCACAAGGAAATGGCATTTAATTAGTGTTCCAAGGCTGGTATCTTTTTTTCTCCCTGAGACAGAATCTCATGTAGCTGAGGCTAGATTTGAACTCCTGATCTTCTTGCCTCCATCTTCCAAGTGCTAGGATTAGGTAGGTGTGCACTAAAGTGGTTGTATTTGGAAGACTCAGACATCTCCAACTTCCAGGACCACGGTACAGGCTGTACTGCCATGTCATCTCGCTGCAGAACTAGAAGGAAACCCAGCAAGGCCAGTCATAAATATCAGTGTGGGAACCACCCCGTTAAGAGTTAATCGCCACTGCAAAGAAGGGTCCTGGGCAGTACTGGGTCTAGCCTGGGTCTCGGCAGCAGGACAGTAGGAGCAGCACTATGTAATGGCATGTGAGTCCTAGTGAGAAGATGCTGAGACCATAGCAAGAGAAGTCACCTAGAATCTAGTCTGCTGACATCCTGACCTTACACTCCCGCTCCCCAGAACAAGGCTTTGTTATTAACAACTGCAGCATTTTTATTGCCTTTTCTCTATCCACTAACACTTTTTCATCACACAGTATAATTAGAAGCACCTCGGGCAGTTTAGATATGCCCTGCAGCCCAGTTGAGCATAAATGCACAATTCAGTACATCTCAATTTTGAGTGTCCATCAGGGCAGTCTAAAGCACAGCACACCGCTGCATTCTGGGTTCAGGGTTTCACCGTCCAAACAAGGCCACCCAGGCAGTCTCTCAAACCAGACCAAAACTGAAGTCTTCAGGCAGATATGGTGACATTAGAACACCTGTGAATTCAAGGGCAGCCTGGGCTAACATGACAAGATCCTGCCTCAAAAGAAGAAAAAAGGCTGATAGCAAGATTGTTCAGTGAGTGAAGTGTTACTCATACAGGCCTGACAGCCAGTTTGACCCCTGGAGCCCACGTGGAACAAAGGGAACCAGGGCCGACAAGGCTGGTCTCTGACCTCCATGTGCAATGTCACACATCTGCACCCACACACTGTACACAGTGTGTAAAAACACTGTTTTTGAAAACTTTCCATCACCTAATAGTACTTTTCATTTATCTTTAGTACTTATAACCTTCAAAGTATTTTTAAAGTATTTTTTACTTATTTGTATTCCCTCTTTTGACCTCTGCAGGTACATGTACGTACACACACACACACACACACACACACACACACACACACACACACACGTAAAAGTAACACCAGAAGTAGTTCTGAGCAATTACAGAAGTGTCCTAAGTGGTCCTGCTTCTTAAGTGATTTATTCTGGGGAAGAAAAGTTAGTATTTTAGCGGAGGATGACTCAGTGACAAGAACACTTGCCTGGCATCAAGAGAGCCTTAAATAAATAATAAAACCACAGTGCTGACAAACCTTACTTCACTCCCAACTTAATCTTAAACCAACGACTACCCTAAAGGATGTCTTACATTACTTTATTTCCATGACTGGAAGCCAAAAGAACGAACAGAATCCTCCTCTTTCAGGAGTTGGAATAAATGAGGAAGTCCATAAGACTCTAACATGATGCTTACTCAGCACACACTAGGCCCATCGTGCATGGGAGCTGTTGTGAAACCCACTTTCAGCACACTACTACTTCAAAGCCAAGACCTCAGCAAGGATGCCTGGCTCTAAGCAATGTTTTGGACAAATTGTTCCCCAAAGTCCATTAAGATGTAGTTTTCTTCTGCAGCTTAGATTCCTAAACAGGTAAAAGCTAAAAACCAAAAACATAGGTCATCTGAACTGGACGACAGAGTTTCTTTCAGGCTCTGGACTAAAGTGGGTCCAGCCTGTGAGTTCCAGAACCCCAGGATCAGAGCAGAACAATGTCCAAAGGGCAAAGAGAATGCCAGCTACATGTGCCAGAGACACAGCAACATACACAGCAAGCCTTTCTGCCTGCAGAACCTGTGTGCTAAGGACAGAAGGGAGCTGTGACGGCAGTCCAGAGAAGGAAACTAACTCACTGGCTAGAGCTCCAAAAGGATGTACCCAAACAGCACAGGTCCTCTCCCACAGAACCAAATTCCTACTGTTGTTAAGTCGAAGTACACCAGGCTCGAGTCACCTGAGAGTAAACAGCCAGGCTCAAATGCACTCTTGCCGGGAAAGCTCGGTGAGCACACTGTGAGCTCAAGAAAAAACGGAGGCAAAACAAAAATCAAGCATATAACAAATGGGCTTTTTAAAATAACTGCTATCACACCGACCCCTCACACTCCCCAGCTGCTGTCACACTAGATCTTTGGGAGTGGGTAGGGAATCCTTTTAACAGAGATAAACAAGCATGCTAAAAGCTAACAAGTTTAAGAGTGAAAAGCATATAAAAATCTTGGCTGCTGGTGATGAGCCACAGACAACCATGAATGTGCCGGTGCCAAGGGAAAGGGAAATCTAGTATCCAACACTGCAGACTTCAGAACACAGAAGCTACAAAGCTACAAATGCAAAAGGGCAGGGGTGCAGGCAGCACATGGGACAGTCTCCTCCTCATAGGCATGTCTGCGCCTGTAGAGCACAGAGCTGGGTACTAAAGCCCCTTGATACTTAGGATCAACATAACATCCTGGAGGATGTAAACTATCTGTCCTGGATTACTGGGTGATTTCTAATATGTACCATAACCAAGACTTAAGTCTACATTTCGGGATGGAATGTCCCACTGCAGCTTGCTGGGCCGCATTCTTGGCATCAGGCTTCTTCCCATGGCAGCCCACCCTTACGCTATGCAGAAGCCACTGGGAAATAAGAGCTCGACCTGTGCAGAGACACAAGTGACCAACAAACCCCCAGACACCTCCTTCTTCACCTGCAACACAGAACAAAAGCCTTTCCTCCATTTCAATGGTGGTCAGACACTTTCATTGAATAGTTAAAGTTAATGTTTAAGTCAATATGTACCCTAACTTACATCCCTCTAAAATGTGGGCCTGGGGCTCAGTGGTTACTGCTCTTACAGGATGCAGAAGACTAGGGTTCAGTTTCAAATCTCCACGCAGCAAAGCCGGGCGGTGGTGGCGCACGCCTTTAATCCCAGCACTCAGGAGGCAGAGGCAGGTGGATCCCTGTGAGTTCGACACCAGCCTGGTCTACAAAGTGAGTCCAGGACAGCCAGGGCTACACAGAGAGACCCTGTCTCAAAAAAACAAAAAACAAAACCCAGGTAGCAGCTCACATGTAACTCCAGTACATGGGATCTAAGCCGCCTTCTGAACTCCTGGGCCCGTGCATTTTTATGAAGCATATACACACATTCAGATACATACACATAAAATGAAATGCGGGATTAGAGTTCATCTTCTGTCCTGTGTACCTACGATCCAGGACAGGTGAACTAGTAGATATCTAATGCTGAGTTACACAAAATTCACTTTCCCAAAGTGCAAAGCCCGTAAGGCAAAAATGTTGGAAGAGAAGCATGGCATGGTGGCACACGCCTTTAATCCCAGCGCCCAGGAGGCAGAGGCAGGTGAATTGCTGTGAGTTCAAGGCCAGCCTGGTCTACAAAGTGAGTCCAGGACAGCCAAGGCTACACAGAGAAACCCTGTCTCAGAAAAAAACAAAGATTCCTTAATTGCAGGGCTGACAAGATGGCTCAATAGGCAACACTGTTTGCTTGATGAACCAGCCTGACAAGGCTGCACTCACTGCCCGACCCCGGCATGCTCTATGTTAAGGTAGGTAGGAAGAGGTATCAACTCCATCAACTCCACCACGTAATCATCCTCTGACCTCTACACTTCATGGCAATTACACACACACACACACACACACACACACACACACACACACACACACGGGTTTTTAAAGAGAATCCACACTTCCATACTGGTGTGGCATAACTGCTAGGCCTAGCGTGTTCTTTATCTAGTTATATACCTAGTTATATCCATGTGTTGCAGTGGCTTGGCACAAGTCACACAAGTCACCCTTGACTATTAAGCATCCCTTGATGGTCCTTCACAAGTGCCAGGCCCAAACACAAAGACCAGTAGGTAAGAGAAATCACAATCTTTGCATTTCAAAGACTCCATTCGGAATGAGTGTTTGTGGCATTGACTTTCTTGGCCAGTCAACCTAATGAACAGTACTAATGGCCATTTCTCTGAACAGACTACAACAAACTGCTCATCTGCAGGTTTATCCAATCCATCTGCCAACCAATATAAAATATAAGGTCTGCGACTCAGCATGAGCACAACTTGCAGGCCTTTAGACATTCATAAGGGCAGTGTTAAGAATCCTAAACTGGAGAGAGGGCTCAGCAGTTCAGAATGCTTCCTGTTCTACCCAGTTCAATTCCCAGCACCCACACTAGCTGGCTTACAACCACCTGTAACTCCAACTCCAAAGGAACTACTCTCCTCTTCTGGTATCTGACTGAACACATGTGACATTCTCTCACACAAATAAATGTAATAATTATTTGCAGAGAAAAATTGGCTCACTCTAAAAACATCACCCAGGTTTACCAACCAAAAGTGAACCACTCCAGCTAGAGGGCTGTCCCCAGTACACAACTCAGAGGGTGCCCAGATCTTCCAAATGCAGAGTTACTACAAATAAATCTACAAACTGGTCTAGAACTTAGCAGACTCCAACACAGTCACAGGAACCACTAAGCCTGTGCAACCATTCTCTCTCAGGGACTAAAGTAAACTAGAGGTCCTCGAATGGCTCTAAGTTTGGATTCTATAAAGCCCACAAAAGGCCCGGTGTGGTGGCCAACGCCTTTAATCCCAGCACTCTGGAGGCAGGTGGATCGCTGTGAGTTCGAGGCCAGCCTGGTCTACAAAGTGAGTCTAGGACAGCCAAGGCTACACAGAAAAACCCTGTCTCAAAAAACAAACACACCCCCCACAAAATTTGAAACCATTATGGATAAAGAACAAGTTAATATTTGAACTTTTCCCTTTTAAAATATTTAGCTTTTAGCCAGGTGTGGTGGTACACACCTTTAATCCCCAGCACTGGGGAGACAGGTGGACCTCACAGAGGTCTACACTAGTCTACTGACCAGCCAGGACAGCCAGGACTACACAGAGAAGCCCTTGTCTCGACCCCAAAGCAAAAGCCTGTCAAACACTACACATGTGAACTACTAGCCGACCAACCATGCTCACTCCTGATTCCCTCTTGTCTACATGCTTGATCTGGGTCTACATCCACAGTAAAACCACTTTACCAAGATTTCTGGATGTGTACACACAACCCAAGATGACTAAATTCCTTGTGGGAAAGGCCTTAACAATATTGGACAATCAAAGTCAATGTCATCCAACTCGCCGTTTTCTTAATTTTGCTTTAAAACAACCTGATAGATAGCTTTTGTAACAGAGCTGAACCTAAAAATTATTGTCAGGCCCATAATTACGTTCACAGTCCCTGCTATCACCTAAAATAAGCCAGACAGGCTCTCACAGAACACTCATCTTTAAAAAACAAGAACAACAAAAATCCCTTTTTTGTGAAGGAACTGAAGTCAGTCAGCAGATTTAGTTTTTTATTTTGGGGGGGCGGGAACAGGAGGGGTGATGGTAGCCCAGGCTGGCCTGGAACTCTCTCTGTAGACCAAGCTGGCCTTAGAGTCAGAGATCCACCAGCCTCTGTTCCTTCCCAAATTCTGGGATTAAAAGTACCCCCACGCATTTAATCTCAGCACTCTAGAGGCAGAGGTAGGTGGATCTCTGAGTTCAAGGCGAGCCTGGACTACAGAGACAGTTCTAGGTCAGCCACGGCTACACAAAGAAACCCTGTCTGGAAAGGAAAAAAAAAAAAGGTGTGTGTGTGTGCCAGCAAGCCTGGCTCAGTGGTCTAGTCTTAAAAGGCAATGGCAAGGTCTTTCTGGGCATTCCACGAGGCACCAAATCAGGCTCTTTTTTTCCTCCATAAAAATAAAGTTACTGAAGGACAAACTCTACACAGGTAACCCTTGAGACAGGATCTAGTAGTGAGCTGACTGACCTAGAGCTGGGAGCCGAGAAGCATCTTAGCCACGACTATCACAGAGAAGCCCTGGGAGAACTGTATAAATGTGCCTGGCCCCTAGCAAGGCAGTTTATAATGCACAGCTGAACAAGAGAGTGAGCTGACGCGGAACCTTCAGGATCCTTCTCCTCTCTGGTATTCCAGATATGTAAATCCAATCCAAGAGGACCTCATGCCAAACTACAAATCCTTTTCCAAAGGAACAAGGATTTAACTCGGTCTCCTAAGCCAAGCTGTTGAACACACTTCACATTGGAACTTAGGGCGTCCTTTCCAAACTTTTGTTGGCTTTCTCTATGTAACAGCAACTGACTTTTAACAAGGTTTCACGTCTTCAACTTAGCGTGGACTCAAGCCGCAGGTCTCCTTCCATGGCGGCATCTTTTACTCAGCCGTTCTTCTGGATCGCCTCTCCAACCCTCTCCAACCTGCATGCCTGTCCCCAGCACCACCTTCCTCCCTTTCAGCAGGGTTATTTTATTCTACCTCATGAGGTGACTAGCATTATCTTTGCCTGAAAACTGTTTATTAATTTGTCTGTCAAACATTCTATAGAACCGTTTACATCTTACTACAGAAACCTCCTGGGTACATATTGACAGCTCAGCAAGTATTTACACAAAGCTCTGAAACATCCAGTTCCTTCAGAGGAAGAAGCTGCTGTGTCAAGCAGAGAATTATCAAACACCTTTCCTTCTACCTTTTTTCATCCTCAGTAGAGGCAAGCTTCCCTCTAGCGCAGCTCCAACATGCAGAAATTACACTTCTAAACTACTAAAAGATGAAAAAAACATGAGAAATGCAGGTGTGCTTCGGGGTAGTGGGGCACAGTTCCAGGACTACAGCAAGCCAGACCATGTAGTTCCTTAAACCAGGGTAGGAGAAAGACAAATAACCTAAAGAATTTACTGTCTAACCCTTAGTTTTTCCTGTTCCAGGGTCAGAACTTTTGTTCCTCTCAGCAAAACTTACAGGGCAAGTCCAGGCATTCAGATTACAACCAACTGCCCAAACCAGACCTAGACCTGCCCCAACACTTGAGTCTGAAGAGCTAATCGCTACCTCAAGAAACACCTACCCGCCTACCTCAGAGCAGTATGTTCATCTTAAATTGTATCAATATCTACACTTCCTATCTCACCCCAGTGGCAAGCCTCTCGGGGATGCTAAAGCAACTATTTTCAAGTCTTAATGAGGTCGGCCTGGTATTTCATTACCTTCACTGTTTTAAAACCTCCAAACAGGTGAAATGACTAATGACAAATTAACAGTTTTGAAAGCTTTTTCCCCCACATAGCTCTCAACTTCTACTAGCCTGTCCCTGCAAAACCCAGGAGACAACTTTGAGTTCCTTAAGCCTAAGGGAAGAAAGATGGCTTCAAAAGACACTCAACGCCATCCTGACCCCAGGAAGACTGAGTCTGAGAGGCAATCTGAGCTACCCATCAGGACCCTATCTACCTCAAACAGGTTCAAACCACACCCAACCCATGGGGGAAGGGGGTGGGGTTCCAGTGAAGAAAAAAAAAAAACATATTATGGAAGAAATCAATGAGATTCAACACAGAACAAGATTATTTGACCCACCAGCTTCATTTAACTGAAAATGCAAATGACTAGCTCTGGGTCAGTTTCATATGGAAGCCAAGCCTCTCTCACTCCTGAGTTGCAAGCTCTCTGAACCCTCAAGAGTGCAGCTAAGGACGAGTCTAAACAAGAAAAAGAAAAGAGAAGAAAAAGGTTTAAAAAAAAAAAAAAAAAACCAGAGTGGATTCAGAATCTCAAAGCTCTAGGAATCCCAGTTCACTAGAAGAATACTACTCAGTATCAATTTATTCTGTATTATTGGTTTTTATTCTGTATTATTCTGTAAATTGGTTTGTTTGTTTTGAGACAGGGTCTTGTTATGTAGCTCTGGCTGTCTCAAAAATCAGCGAGTCTTCATGGTTCCTTTCCTCCCTGCTGGGGTTACAGGCATGCACCACAGTACTGTTCCGGCCTTGATACAGGGTTTCCTCTAAGTAGTCCAGGTTGTCCTGAACTCAATGTGTAACCTAGGTTAGCCTTAAGTCTAAGACCTTCCTGCCTCAGCCCCAGGAGGACTGGGGATACAGGTGTCAATCACAACTCTTGCCTCTTGAACACCATATTTTAAACATCTGCATGCTTCCATTGCTTCTAAAAGCAAATCAATACACTCTTCTGGGGGTGGGAATCAGGGAAGGGCCCAGTCCATTATTTTGTTAGCCTACTCCCACATTTTTAAAAAAGTTCAGTAACTGCTGCCGGGCATGGTGGCGCACGCCTTTAATCCCAGTACTAGAAAGGCAAAGGAGGCAGATCTCTGTATGTTCGAGGCCAGCCTGGTCTACAAAGAAGAGTCCAGGACACACAGTGTGACACAGAGAAACCCTGTCTCAAAGGGGGGGGGGGGTGTTAAGCCGGACGTGGTGGCGCACGCCTTTAATCTCAGCACTCAAGAGGCAAAGGCCAGGTGGATCACTGTGAGTTCGAGGTCAGCTACAAAGCGAGTCCAGGACAGCCAAGGCTGCACAGAGAGACCCTGTCTCAAAAAAAAAAAAAAAAAAAGTCACTAACTGCTGTGTGAGATGCCTATTGTAGCTGACATCACACCTGTACCAAATGAACCAACATGTGAAGGTCAGAGCATGTGCTGCTTGTCATAGTTTATGGAGGGGGGATGGACCTGCAACTAAGAAATCCTTATGGAGATCAATACGGAAGAAATCAACCTTGCTGTTTCCTCTCTTCTCACACCGTCCCAACTCCCAACACCCACAATCATGAACAGTAGAGAAACATGACGTCTCCACAGCCGCGCTGTCTCACTGGTTTTCCTAGCCCCTCCTAGGTTGAGAGAACACCAATTGTTCTGTATTCCAGCCAGCCCAGACTATCTGCCAGCAAGCATCCTGATAGCAAAAGCAGGAGTCCTGTGTCTGTTTCCCAGAAGTTTGGTGCATCAGCTGATAGCGTCCTGCAGAAACTAACAACAAACAGCCATGCCTCTGCAGTCCATCCAGAGCTTACTGTAGCTCCACTGTGTTTTGTAAACAGGGGTCTCTGTGGCACAAGCTGGCCTCAAACTCCTGAGCCTTCTCCCTCCAACCACACACACACACACGTGCACCACCTCATCAGGCTGCAGTTCACTTTTTCACTATGATAAGCTAGTACTACTCTCAAGGTATCACTGATAAAGGTGCCAACGTAAAACGCTTTACATAAACCATGCACATGGGTATCCTAAAGCCATGTTATCAGTACCATCCAAGCCCTTGAAAACTGTTGACTAAACCGATGAAGGAAAACATCACTGTGATCAGTCCTAGATCCTATGAAAACACACACTAATCTTTACTTCGTAAAACCAAAGTCAAATAACATCACCACCTTACCTGATCATCTGTTAGAAGAAAATATTTTGTTTTGTTTGAGGCTGGATCTCATTGTGCAGCTATGGCTGGCCTAGAACTCACACAGATCCACCTACTTCTGTCTCCCAAGAACTATACCACACCTGGTCCTAAAAAAACATACTCCTTAATCTGTGACTGGGCTGGGGAAAGGAATAACCTTCCTAAGAATACTTAGGGACTAGGACTCTAGCTCAATTGGCAAAGTGCTTACCAAACATGTGTGAAGTCCTGGGTTCAACTCCCAGCACTACCTAAGAAACCTGGCCTAGGGCTGTGACAGATGCCGGCTCAGCGCAGTTGAGAGCACAAACTGCTCCTGCAGAGGACCTGGGTTCCTTCAGTTCCCAGCACCACAGCCGTTGCTAACTCCAGTTCCAAGGAATCAGACACCTTCTGGCCACTTCTGGCACCTGCACACAGCTGGTGCACATAAACTCATGTAGACGCACAAACACATTCACATACACAATTTTTAAAATCTACAAAATCAAAACATACAGGCCTTGTGAAACATTCGTACGTAGATTCCCACAAACTCAGGGGTGGAAGCCAGAGGATCAGGACCACAAAGTTACACTTGAGTTCAAAACCAACAAGAGAATTCAAAAGGCAGCAGGGGGATCTCAGAGCAAAGGCCATCCCCACACCCGGGGCTGCAGACTGTTAGACACACTTGAGGCTCAGCAGGCTGAAGCTGCACTATCTCCCCCACACTTACTGCTGGCCACCTCATCCCCTACCTCTCAGAACTAAAATGAAACTGAGCAGGAATCTATGTTGTGAGTGTTGGGGCCTGGTAATGATAAAAGAGCATCAAAGGAGGAGATGGGGATGGAGAAGACTTCCTCAGCCAACAGCAGCACACACAGGACTCTAAGCAACGACAGTGTCCACATTCTTATTATGTCCTCTGGACAAGACATATGGCTAGTACTTAAGACACATAGGTAATCTTCAATTATTTAATCACCAAATCCCGAAATTACCGCACCACAAAAGTTGATTAAAAAATAAATACATAAAGCATGGCTCCTGCCTGTAATCCTAGCACTTGAGAGGTAGAGACAGGAGAATCAGGAGTTCAAAATCAACCTCAGCTACATATACATTGTGAGTCCCAAAGCACCCTCTGGGGTACATGAGACCCTGACCCAAAACAAACAAAAATCGCTGTTTTTAATGCACCTTGACCCTCACCCACAATTATTCCCTCTAATAGTTCTCAATAAAGGTAAATTTCTTAGAACAAAACAAAGCGAGAGAAAGCAGACACAGATCATAGAATGACCGTGGACCTATGCATACTGTCTTCTAAGACAGAACGTAGCTCCAGGCAGCAGGGGGGAAATGAGTAGTTCCCTATTCTCATACAGATGAAAACATTAGGTTAGACTGTAGCACCACAGCAGAGCTGCCTTACAAGGCTTTATTCAAAGCTCCCAGGTCAACACGTAATTATTGTTCTGCGTGAACAAAACCCAGAACATAGGTGCAACTGCTAAGAATGGGAACCCAAGTGAGCTTCTCCCCCACTTTGAAAAGATGACTCCAAAGGGGACTTGATATTCCTGGCCAAAGCACCCAGGAGGAGGAAAGCGAAGAAAAAGAAAACAAACCGCAGGAGAAGGTACCTAACAGTGGCAATCATTATATTTTTACACCTTGGAAAATGGAAAGAAAAAAAGTCACACAACTGAAAATACAAACAAAAATATTGACCAGTCTCTACTTTAAAGCTCTAAAATGACTGATGGCAAAACAAATATTCCAGGAACAAGTCATTAATTTCTTAAAACAAGACTTTGGGGGGGAGGGATCTGTCTAGATCTGGAAAGACATTAGCATCTCCTTCAGTTGAGCTGTTCTCCCAAAGTTCAATTAACAAAAGAAAGTGTTAACAGGACTCAACATGTAAACAAAGAGGCATGCAAGCCTTGCTTAAAAGGAACTGGTGAACCTAACATCCAATTCTATCAGAAAGCTCCCTGCAAAATATTAACAAAAATCATCTTCTTCCCCACAGATCCCACATTTGCCACTTAATAAAAAAGGCCAATAAAATAATTTCAGTTCTGTAAAGTGAACAGTGTCAAAAAAAATTACTCAAGACAAATGTATCTTCAGAGCCATCAAAGGACTCATTTATACCGTCAGGAAAGTCACAAAACCAAAACAAACAGCAAACCCATTGTAGAGAAAAACTCAGCTACTGTTCCAACACAGAATCTATTTCAGACCGCATAAAACATAACAGGCAGAATAAATCCAAGGAACAAGCAAAATGCCATCGCCGCCTCTTTTGTTTCAGGCACAATGTAACCAGGGCAGCCTGTCTATGACTCGCTCCCGCAGATACAGTATCGTGGCTTAAACCTCCCTCCTCAAGGTCACAGCCAATTTCAGCTCTGGAATAAAAGGCGGATGGTGGCAGCGATGGTTTGGGTTATCACTGGCAGAAAAGCAGAGTGTAAAAGTTTATGAGCTCATCAGGATTGTTGTACCATTACATCAGAGGCAATTATAAATGGCCAAGAGCAGAAGATGGGGAGCCAATCAGATCACAGATAGGATGTCAACCTAAGACCAACTGTCTCCTGGCTTTGACAGAAGGATTTTACCTCCATAATTCAAATCCCAAACCAAAGCAATCTGCACTTACTACTCCAATCACTCAGCTGTTTACCAGCACTTCCAGAGAGAAGCCCAGGCCACTAGGCCGGCGGAGACTAAGACAAGAGGTGGCCCGGGCGGCCCAGGGCGAACCACAGTCGGCCTCGAGCTGCCCCCAAGCAGGCCCCAGCTCTCCCCCCCGGGGTCCCCGAGCCCTAGGGGCCACTCTCTAAAGGCACATATTGGGGAACGGCTAGAGCAAGGCAAGGGGGACAGAGGAGCGGCAGGTGAGCGAGAAAACGCTGCTTCTTTCCGCCCCCCCCTCCGGTTCCTGACACTGCCTACACCCCTAACCTGAACCCCAAGCAACCCCCCCTCACCCGGGGCTGGCCCTTCCAGGCACACTTTGCTTTGCACCCCCTTGGAGGCCCCCAGAGTTCGAGGGGACCAACGGAGAGAGAGAAACCGGACAGAGACCTCTGGAAAAGCCCCACACAAAGGCAGATCGAGGGAAGGAGAGGAAGGCAGACAGGCAGCCATTTTAAGAGAGAAGAGCCAGACAATGGCAGCTCCCCGGCAGTGGGGGCCCAAGGCCGAGGGGAGTCCACGGCCGGGGCCTGCTCCCCGCGGCCGCCACCCACCCACCCACCCCTGCCCTGCTCGCCCCAGCCCCCTCCCCACTCAGCTGTGTACCTGAGGGGTCCGGGCGAGCGGCTGCCCCCCGCCGCCGCTGCTCCCGGGGCTCATGGGCGCGTGGTGGCTCCTTTGTTGGGCCCCTCCCGAGGCAGCTGCTGCCGCCGCCGCCGCCGCCGCCGCTGCCCCCCAGCACTGCGAGGCCATGTCCGCCGGGCCCTTGCCCGCGCCCCCGTCCTGGGGCCCGCCGCCGTAGTCGCCCCCGGGGTAGCCCTGGTAGCCCCGGGCCGAGCTGGGCGACGTGAGCAGTTGGTTGAGGGTGGGGGTGGCGGTGGGCTGGGGAGTTCCCCCGCCGGCCGCTGAGGGGCCGCCTCCCCCCATGGCCCCGAAGCGCTGCTGAGCGAAGGACGAAGACGACGAGGAGGCAGAGGCGCTGGAGGAGGGAGGCGGCTTGGAGCCGGCGGCCGCCGCGCCGGAGCCCGGAGTGCCACCTCTCGGGGAGCTCAGCGCGTAGGCCTGGGGGGGCGGGGGGTAGGCGCTGCGGTTGGGGTAGTAGGAGTTGTACTGGTGGTTGGGGAAGCCGTGGTCGTGCGAGTTCTGCTGGGGCCCGGCGTAGGGCTCCAGGCCCCCGCCGCCGCCGCTCTGCAGCGCTGCCAGGCCAGGGCTTTGTTGTCCGCCATGTTGTTGGTGGAAGACGGCGGCCGCCGCGGCGGCGACGGCGGACGGGCTCCGGCCGTAGGGTTGCCCGAAGCCGTAGGCTGGGGGCGGCAGGGCGGCCGCGGCCGAGTGAGGAGGCGCCCCCACCCCGTCGCTGCTGCCGCCGCCGCCGCCGCCGGGCGGCTCCGTGAGGTTATTGTTCAGGGCGGGCCTAGGGCCCGCGTTCCCGTTCGAGTTCTTGAGGTCCGGCTCCGCGCCGGGCCCGCCGCCGCCGGCTCCGCCGCCGCCACCCCCATTGCTCTCGGCCCCGTCCTGCAGCTCCTTTCCCAGCGGCTGCGGCGGCCCCACGGCGGGGCCCTCGCTTTCCTGCCCGGCGGCTGCCTTCATTTCCCCGCGCTCGGCCGCTGCTGCCGCCGCCGCCGCCGCCTCGCCCCCCGCCTCCTCCCGCTGCTGCTGCTCGGCTTTCTTCAGCTCCGAGGGCGGCGGCGGCGGGTTGCCCAGGCTGCTGGCGGCGGCGGGGGCGACCTGCGCGGCCATGATCCCCGCTGTCTCGTCCGCGGAGAGACCCGGCCCTGTCTTCGTCTTCTCCCCCCTCCCACCCCGCCCCGGGGCCGAGTCCCCCGGGCTGCCCTCCCCACCCGCCCGGGCGGGCCTCGCGGGGCTCCGCTGCTGCGCTGCGCTCGCTCGCTCCTCTCCCCCCCGCCCCGCCGGCTCAGGCTCCGGGCTGGCGGCGGAGGAGGAGGAGGCGGCGGCGGCGGCGGCAGCCGAGGCGCCGGCGGCTCAGCTGCTCCCGGCTCTGTAGGCTCGGGACCCGGCTCTCTCGGCTCATTCCCCCCAAGCCCTTGCCTGGGAATGAGGGGGGCGGTGGAGGCTCCGCTCCCCAGGGCCTGGCCCCGCTGTGACTCTCCGCTTTCTGCTGCCGGAGAAAGGAGGAGGGAGGGAGGGAGGGAGGCGAGGGGGAGGGGGCGGGAAGGGAGGGAGGGAGCGGGGGGGAGGGGGGACCCGGGACGGGCGGGCGGGCGGGCGGGCGGGCTGGAGGGCGCGCGGCAGCGGACGGGGCGCCGGGAGGCAGAGTAGGAGCGCGGCTCGGGCGGGCGCCCTGCCTCGCCTCCCCGGCCGCGGCCCGGACCGAGGCTGCTGCTGCGCGGCGGCGGCGGCAGGCGAACGAGCGAGCGGGCGGGCGGGCAGGCGGGCGGGCGGCGGGACTGAGCGGCTAGAGCGCCCCACTCTCCTCCGAGTCCCCCTCACTCCAACACGAGGCTCAGCACTGCCATTTTACCCAGCGCCGTCGCGGCCGCCTGAAAAACCCGGAGTGGAGCGCGGAGCGGGCGCAGGCCGTGGAATGGACTCGCTCCCTTCCCCTCACAAAGGAGGAGGGGAGAGAACGAGCCGCGGCGGCGGCGGCAAGCCCTCTGCCTCTTTCGCTCGGCAGCGCCGCCGCCGAAGGCTTCGAGGAAAACCCGGCCCGGAGCCCGCGCCTCCGGAGCCTGCGCCGCCTCTCTCTCTCGCCGCGTTCCCATCCTGGCCTGTCCCCTTCCTGGCCGCTGCGGAGGGAGCGGGCCGCGTGAACTTTACCCGCGCCTGCAAAATTGGCCTGAGCCCGAAACCGCTGCCGCCGCGGCCCTGGCCTGACACCCCCACCTCACCCCACCCCACCCCGGCACAGGGCCTGGGCTCTTGGCTGCGATTTAGCACCTCTCCAGCACTTTTCTTCCTCAAAGCCTTTTGCAGACCTGCTGCAGAGACCCAGCTGAGTGAGCCCTGCTTTTTACCCCCTTTGGCTAGCCCCAAAGGAGGACTGACCATTGTTCAAAGTGTCGGTTCTCCCATGCCCTGCCCTCATTAGCCAGCCCTGACAAGGCCCGGGGGCATGAGGTCTGGATTAGCCCCATTTTACCGACAGACAGAAAGGAGGGGACTGCCCAGGTCACTTAAAGTCAGAGTGCAGAAGCCAGTGGCTGTAAAATAGTGGAGTCACCAAAGCTGTATCTTGTCAGCTTAGCCTGAGAAAAGGAGAAAAGAAAGGCACTTCTGTTGTAAGCAAATCCAACAACGGGACCAGAGTGCCAACCAAACGTGGTCATCTCCACTTCACTTAAAATGGTGGCTACTGATGCTTTGGGGGGGCTAAGCCTGTCCTCCAGGAGAGCCAAGCTCCATTAGCACTTCCTAAGGGAACCTAGCTCACAAAGGCCTGCAGCCCCAATCTCAGCAGGCAAGTGCCCTGGAAGGCTGTAAACAGCACACAGAAGAGGCTCCAGGGCCTGGAAAACCCTAAGTGTTCAAAACCCACTGCAGAAGAGCCATGCAGAAAATGGAAACCATTTTCTCTTCAAAGAGAGGAAAAAGGCAGAGCCTAACACTCAGAAAACGGATGCCCTCAGATCTGTTGTCTGGCCCAAGGTGTAAGACTCCTTGAAGTTTACCAGAGACCCTAAGGCCACGTTTATCTGTAAAGATCAAGGCATTCACAGAGAAGCTCAGAGTCCCCAGGATCTACATGCCTCACCAAACCCTACAGCAGCCTTTTCTTCTCAGGCAGGCCTGGAATGCTCTGACATGGCAAGCTAGGAAAAACCAGGCAATTCCAGCTTCTCACCAGGCCCAAGACTGTCTTGGGAAAGGCCAGGGCCAGCATCAATGACAAAGGCCTGCTTTCCTCCCAGAGTTTATAAATGGAGACTTGAGGGCCACAAGACTATTATTTTAGAACTCCTGGAATTCTACAGGCCCCTGGAGTTCTGACCATCTCGTGGGTCAACATAAATAATTCCAAGAGGCTAACAGTTGTACCACCAAGAAAAACTAAGAGCATCCTACACCACAAACCTTCCTGGTAATCTGAGAGTGGGGAGATGGCCAGAGCCCCTCTGCTACCCCATCCCCCAACCAAACCAACCTGCCGGGATGATGGGACTGGCGGGTATGGCCGGGAGCCCTCTTTTCACTCAGTCCTCAGGAGCAACAACCCCACTGATGCATTAGGTCCTAGAAACCAAATTATAGGCTGCCTCACAAATGGAGCTTTGCTATTTAATCAACTGCCTCGGAGCTGCCAAACAGTCTTGAGTCCCGCACACAAACGAGGAATTTTTTACATGCAATTACCCTGCCATTTTCCTCAGAACTGGGGTGTAATGGGAAACCTGGAGCCCAGTGAAAATCTGGAAGCCAGAACGGATTTGTCTTCAAGGAAAGTCCACATGGCCCTGAATATGAAAAGCGCCAAAATCCCTTTCCTTACACGTGGTCACGCTGTTTTGAAAACAGTCACCATTTTAATCTAGCAACGAGGCAAAGCGCAAGAAAATATATCCACCGGGGTCAAGGAGAGGTGGTGTGTTGCTTCTTCCCTTTTAATTTTTTATTTAAGATCTTAAATCTTTAGGGTCTCTTCCACTCCAAGAGCCACAGCGTTAACCTAAGACTGCTGGGCTGAGGAACTTTCTTAGAAACTGGTCCATCCGCTTTCCCCAGGGGCACTGGGAACGGGAAAGGGGGAGGGGAGGAACGGGCACGTGGCTGGCCCGAGCAGCGAGACCCCGACTCCGGGCCCGGGGTCCTCCCCTCGGTGGGTATTTTTCCCCCCACAGCCCCTGCCTTTTCACCCCACACCCAGGCAGCTCAGGAATCCCGGCGCAGATTATAGGGCTAGGACAGCGCTCCCCACACGAAAGCGCCTCTGCCACCGACAGCCTGATGGCAAATATGGACTGAATCGTTGACATGGAAACCGGACTAAAGTCTCGTTCGCTCGCTCTCACAGGAGAGTTCTTATCACCGAGCCCGGCAGGACGGCACTCTGCAAAAGCGGACTGGATTCCGGGCCGCACGGATCGGTGCCGTTTCTGTGCGCCGGAACTCCGGCGCCTGCCACAGCCAACGAAGGGGGCTGGGCTGCCGGCAGCAACCGGCTGAAAATGGCAGAGGATGTGCTCTCATTTTCTCTAGCTGCACAGCGTGCATGGATTGGGCCCGAGAATGAGGGATGAACCTACGAAGATCCCACACAGTCAACTGCAAAATATGGAAGCTGGGCCCGGAGGTTTTGCTAAAAGAAACGCTTGCAGGGAGGACAAGTCCTTCCACGCAGTTTTCTCACTCTAAATGTCTAAAAACACAAAACTCCTCAAACAAACAAAAGGTCGGCCTCGCCTCCCTGCAGACCTCTTTCCTTTACTCCACTCCGGGCAGGGCACTGCTAGCAAGGGGGCGAGGCCTCGGCTGGCTGCGGGCTGCGGCGCGCGGAGCCGGGCTGGGCCCCCGCACATTCCCGCCGCGGCGCCGCAGCAGACACCCAGCCGAGCGCTCTCAAGTGCGAACTGGAGCTGCGAGTTTGAGCAAAAGGGCAACTGTGTCAGTTGACGGAAGCCAGAAGCAGAGTTCAAAGCCTGGCGTGGATTTCCGTCTGGAGCTGTGTTTCTTAAAGTTTGTAACTCCGTGTGAAGAAACAGCCCCAGCGGAGGCTTTGGGATCGGTGCGAAAAGTCTAGCACTACCATCTGACAGCGAGCCGCAAAACTTTGGGCTGCATATTAAGCGAGGAAAGTGGATTGAAGCTAGAGTCAAGGCAATTCATTATGCTCCCGGCTCGCAGACAGGAGCGGTAAGATACGAACTGGATTGTCGCGGGGGAACACGGAACGGAGTCCGAACGGCGCGCCACAGTTCTTCGCGGTAAAATTGTGCCACCTAAGGATGCTCAAAGAGCCGACAGTGAGGCTTCCAGCTTGAAAGGCTCTCACTGCTTTTCTGGATCCCTGTCCACTCACCTCAAAGTCTTTAAACAATTTGGGAGATTGTACATTTTACAAAAAGAAAAAGACCCATTTTAAGAAATGTTCATTTCTGAATGAGACTTTTTTTTTCTCAACTAAGACAAAATAGCCTTGGGCATAAATCCACCAGCCTTTCATGTTAACATAAGAATTACCCTCACCACTAGTTTCCCCCCCAAAGTGAAATAAAAATAAAATAAATGCAGTTCAGTGGTAGGGCCTTCATTTTGCGTAGATAAAACTCTAGTGTCTGATTCCCACTAGTGCAATAACAGCAACAACAACATAAGACACAGGTCTGTGCTGGTTCTGGCCTGTGGAAATTTCAAATAAAGCATAACTCCCAAGGTCAACATAACAGAAGGAAGCCGATTTCAGCATCTCATCTCATCTCACTGCTCAGTTACTAAGGTTTTTTTTGTTTGTTTGTTTGTGGTTTTTGTTTTGTTTTGTTTTTTTGAGAAGATAATAAACCTTCCCCCCTCCCCGCCCCCCCCCCCCCCCGTAACAGGACTGAACCCATCGCGGTAACCCACATCTTTAATCCCAGCAGTAGGGAGGCAGTGGCAGGCAGATCTCTCAGTTCAAGGCATGATCTACAGAGTCAGTTCCAGGGCAGCCAGGGCTACACAGAGAAACCCTGTTTCAAAACTAAATAAAATAAAATATGGCCGGGCGTGGTGGCACACGCCTTTAATCCCAGCACTCGGGAGGCAGAGGCAGGCGGATCGCTGTGAGTTCGAGGCCAGCCTGGTCTACAAAGCGAGTCCAGGACAGCCAAGGCTACACAGAGAGACCCTGTCTCGAAAAACCAAAAGAGAAAAAAGAAAGTCTGTTTCCAAAGAAGCCTGATGACTTTGATGACTGCAGCGACAGTCATCAGAGCAGCGAGACCTTTCCACGCGCTGCACCAACTGCAAACTGCTTCTGGGTACAGACAGCTAAGCACCAGCGAGATCACCCAGGAAAGGCAGTCCAGAACCCCACTTCCCCAGAATGTACATCCCATATTAAACCAATGGAAACCAATTTTGTTTCGTTCTGTAAAGCCTAGTTAGGAAAAACTTCACTCTCCATAATGTAGAAGAGAGAAAGCATCAAGACTGAGCGTGGAGAAAGCGATGAAGAGTCCGGGGGTGGGGGTGGGGGTGGGAGGCATCCTCAGGGGGTGGGGGGTTCCTCTCTCAGCCCCTTGATTGCACAGCCTCTTAGGGATGCCATCTTCCTGAGGTGGAACACAGGCCGTTCCTCACAGCATCTCTGGAATGGGTCTGGAAGTAGTCTTCTGTTTCTTCCACAGTTCTGTAGAAAACAGTTAGAAGCAAAAGCACAGTGGGGTCATAGACAGAATGGAGGGAGGAGGGCAAGCACTCTGAAGCAGGAGGGGCTTCTGGGAACACAGATGCTCTGCCTGTTCTCCGCCGGGCAACACAAGCACTTCAAGGGAATCAGTCCCCCCACAGGATGCTCCTAGGCTTTTTTACGGTAGAATCAAAGTCAATCCAAAGGACCCTATTAAGCATAAGACAGGAAGTGGAATGGCCCTCGGGGAAAGAATGCCGACTAGCTTTGACTGGGTTTGAACCCTTCTACAGGGCTGAAAAGGACATCTTGGAAAGATGAAGTAGACCCAACCACAAGGCTGTCATGAGACCCATCTCTGCGGTGGTGGTGATGGAGTGGCACTCCCCGTTCCAGAGAAGGAGGAATTTAGCAGGGACACAACAGAAGGCCACCAGGGTATTGCTGCACGCTTTGGCCCGTCCCCATGTTATCTACTAGAGAGGTTGAGGTGTGGGAGCAGCAGGCTCCTTTGTCATGGCCTCCTCAGCAAAGAGACCACTGCAGGCCTCTGAAGAGATTTGTTCTTGCTCTTCCAGCCTCGCTAGAGAAGAGAAAGAGCAAATGCCAAGGAGGAAATGACCTTCAGCCACCCCCGGGTCAATAGAAACCATGCAGGAACATGCATGCACACTCACATTTATACACAGTGACGTGCACACACATGATCATATGTACACAAACACACATCAAACACACTGACACTCATACACACAGGTATACATACATTTATACTCAGTCACCCTCGAACACACAGCAACACATTGTATTTTCCTGAAGAGAGCCCATATACAACAGGAATATGTAAAGCTAACATTACACACTAATATCTACGCCCCAGACAGAGTCTAGAGTACACCTGACAGGCTGGAGATTGAACCCATGGCTAGCAACATGCTAGGCAAGCACTCTACCACTGAGCTATATTGCAGCAAGCGCACGCACCTTTAATCATAGCACTCCAGAGGCAGAGGCAGGCATATCTCTGTGAGTTCAAGGACAGCCTGGTTTACAAAGCGAGTTCCAGGATAGCCAGGGCTACACACAGAGAAACCCTGTCTTGAATAAACCAACCAACCAACAAAACAAAACAATAAAATCAAAACAAAACAATTAATTGTCCCAGCACTTGGGAGGCAGAGGCAGGTGGATCGCTGTGAGTTCGAGGCCAGCCTGCTCTACAAAGTGAGTCCAGGATGGCCAAGGCTACACAGAGAAACCCTGTCTCGAAAAACAAAACAAAACAAAACAAAAAAAACCAGTTAATTGTAAAAGTAACTCTTTCTTTTTTTTTTTTTTAATAATTTTTATTCACCTGATATAATTGTCATTTTGGAGGCTTACTGCCTCTGTCTGCTAACCTAGGCCTACCCTTGGAAGCTTCTAGCCTCCGTACAATCTAATCCAGGCCTAAAATGTTCTCCCCCCCCCTCGGTTTTCTGAGACAGGGTTTCTCTGTGTAGCCTTGGCTGTCCTAGACTCACTTTATAGACCAGGCTGGCCTTGAACTCACCGCGATTTGCCTGCCTCTGCCTCCCAAGTGCTGGGATTAAAGGCGTGCGCCGCCATGCCCGGCAAAAAGTAATCTTATTGATTGACTGTTGGTGGTAGTGGTGGTGGTGTATAGTGTCAGATGTAGGATGGGGCATGTGGGGAAGCCAGAGACAACTTTGTGGAATTGTGTGTTTATGAATGTATGTATGAATGTGTGTATAGAAACATGTATGTGTGTGTGGTATGTATGACTGTGTATATGAACATGTAAGCGTGAATGAGTGTGTGTGTGTGTTGCACTGGGTTCCAGGGATTGAACTCAGGCTGTCAGGCTAGGCAGCAAGCACTTTGCCCTCTCCCTGAGTAATACCGTAGACCATGGTGTACGCTCTCCTCCATGAACATCCTCTTCCACCAGGGCAGTTTGGCCCCAGGCACCTGCTCACCTTCACCTCTTGAGTTGTGTGTGTTGTTCTGACCCAATTTCCAGCAACGTTAGTCTTCTACTGAGGTCAGAAATCTCGTGTGGTATTCTTTCAACCAGATACGAATGCTGGACACTTGTAGATAGTAAGACCATCCCAAGGCTGCACTTAACAAACCTCATTAAGTGCCTTGTTCCGTGCTTGGCTTTAACTAGCTCCTAGACTACTGATAAATGCTACAGAAATTGCATTTATTGCTACTTCTTGGTGGTCGTAGAAACTTCCAAAGTTCTACAATGAAATTCACCAGAGAGATGAATCAGCTGTTAAGAGCAGAAGAACGGTGTTTGGATCCCAACACATTGATGGTGGTGGCGGCGGTGGTGGAGGTGTGTGTGTGTGACTCAAAACCACCTGTAACTCCAGCTCCAGGGAATCCTATGGCTTCTTCTGGCCTCTTCAAGCACCCACATGCATATGCACACACACACACACACACACAGAGAGAGAGAGAGAGAGAGAGAGAGAGAGAGAGAGAGAGAGAGAGAGAGAGAGATAGGCACAATTAAAACTAAGACAAATAAAATAAATAAAAAAGAAACTCCCCAGAGATCCCTGTAATAGACTGGTGCCAGGACTGACTGTAGCAGGCTGAGCCACAGGATTCACAGGTAGCTCTCCGGCCTGCCTGTGAGCAGCTCCTATCCTAGTGGTCTGCGAAATGAAGAACAATTAATTTAGGGATTTCGTCACCCTTCCCCTCAGGAGGCTCTAGGACTGAGGCTCCCCATCAATCACCTCTACTACATACATGCCCCCACATAAACTTTGGATGTGGTATTTTGTTTTGATTTTCGAGACAGGGTCTCTCTGTGTTAGCCTTGGCTGTCCTGAATTCGCTTTGGAGACCAGGCTGGCCTCGAACTCACAGCGATCCGCCTGCCTCTGCCTCCCGAGTGCTGGCATTTAGAGGTTTGCGCCACCACACCTGGCTCCGATGTGGTATTTCGATGTGTGTTGGCAAAAGACGAACAGTTAATAGGAACAACAGGAGAAAGTTCCCTAAACAGTAAAGACTCTAAACAGCCAGCGTCCTTGGGGTCCTGCTTAATTTACTGTAGATATTTTTGTATTCTTTAACCCTATGCCTGACTTTGTGTGTGTGTGTTGGAGATCTAGACACATGCCCTCTTGCTTGCAGAGTCAGCATGTTACCCATCAAGCATTCCCTACAGTCCTAGACTCTGGGGGCAAAATTGTTTTTATGTTATGTGTATGATTGTTTTGCTCACATGTGTGTAAGGGCATTCCCTGCATGCCTTGGCAGCCTCAGAGGCTGAAGGCTACTGGGTTCCCTGGAACTAG
This sequence comes from Acomys russatus, assembly GCF_903995435.1. NCBI lineage: Eukaryota > Metazoa > Chordata > Mammalia > Rodentia > Muridae > Acomys > Acomys russatus. The sequence continues at coordinate 27,875,042 of NC_067165.1, forward strand.
GAACAGCTATAAACTTCCAGATGAGTGCTGGGAACTGAACTGAACCCAGATCCTATGGAGAGTCCAGCCCTCAGCCCCTAGAGTTCCACTCCAGTGATTCCAAATGAAGACGGCCATTTGGTTTTGTTGTTCTTTACTTTCTGTTTTTGGTTTTTCCAAGACAGGGTTTCTCTGTGTAGCCTTGGCTGTCCTGGACTCGCTTTGTAGACCAGGCTGGCCTTGAACTCACAGCGATCCACCTGCCTCTGCCTCCCGAGTGCTGGGATTAAAGGTGTGCGCTACCATGTCTGGCAAAGATGCCCGTTTGTAAGCTGCAATGTCCAAGGCTTCAAAGGGATACACCAGTGATGACAAGATTATGTATATGCCCAGAAGCCCACCAAAGCAGAAGTTCCCAGGAGTCTAGTAAATGTTTATTTCCTTTTTAAGATTTACTCTTAGCTGAGCATGATAGGATTGGCCTTTGATCCCAGCACTCAGGAGGCAGAGGTAGGCAAATCTCTATGAATTAGAGGGTAACCTGATTTACAAATCAAATCCAGGACAGCCAGGGCTACACTGAGAAACCCTGTCTGGAAAACAAAAACAAAAACAGAAAATAGCTGGGTGTGGTGGCACATGCCATTAATCCCAGCACCTGGGAGGCAGAGGCAGGCAGATCGATGTGAGTTCTAGGCCAGCCTGGTCTATAGAGTGAGTCCACCTGCCTCTGCCTCCCAAGTGCTGTGCTGGGATTAAAGGCGTGTGCCACCACTCTGGGTTTTATGTGGTGGGTTTATAGTTTAGTCTTTACCTCCCCACAGAGGAGAAGAGAATTCAGGTAGCCCCTCCCAGTCCTCAGCACCCCTATCCCCACCCCCAACATATCTCCTGCTCTTTCTTTTCTTCTCAGGGTCTCTCAAGCTTGAATGGCTGTTCTTGGACTTAGTGACACCAAAATGTTCCCCTGTGCAGTGCCTGCCCCAGCGTCGGCTCCTGAGGCTCAGGCTTGTGCACAGAGCAGTGCCCTAGCACGCTCGCACGCAAATGACGAGATGAGATATTTGTTCTACTTCTCTGGATGACTGGGTTTAGAATGGTCTATGGTCTTTGGTCTTTGTAACCAGAGAATCAACTGTCCGCCAAAATGGATGGCTAACATGCCTCTAATGAAATAATGCCCTTAATTGGACAGAGGAGAACGGAAAGAGCAAGCCTGCCTTGGAGTCCACTTGACTGCTTGAGAGAGCCCTGTGCTGCAGGGAGAAACAGGAGAGCCTTCCCACCTTTCAAGCCTGTCCACTGAAAGATCAGAATCTGGGGGTGCGTCTCAAAAGTACTGACCTGGGAAGTCCCATATCAACCGCCAGAACTTATCACTGTGTGCTGCCTGGGTCCGGCAGCTGGCTCTTCAGGTCAGCCTTTTTTGAACACCTCCCCTAACATCTACACAAAGCAGTTAATCAAAGCAATCCTATTTAAGGCTGTGATAAATAGATGATAAAGAGACAAATGTGTAAAAGCCTTTGTTTTCTTCTTCAATTTGCAAATGCGTGTTTAACAGAACTCTCTCCTTAAGTTTTTTGGGGTTTTTTGTTTTGTTTTTTTGTTTCTTGTTTCCCTTAAAAACGGTGTCAGTAAAGCCAGTTGTCCATGTGGGAGTGTTTATAAAGATTGGAATGGTGTTTACCTTAAAGGCCACGCATTTGCCAGTTGGTGGCATTACACTCATCTATGGTTTAAGAAAACAAATACTGTTATCTCAGCACTCCGGAGGTAGGTAATCCTGAAAGTTCCTGGCCAGCCTGGTGTCTGTAGTAAATTCCAGGCCACCCGGGGTTGGGCTACATAGCTAAGCTACTATCTTGAAAGAAAATAATGGCTGGGAAGTGGCTCTGTTAGCACTGTGTATACCTTGCAAGCTTGAGGAACTGAGTTCGAATCCCCAGCCCCTACATAAAAATCTGTGTTCCTAGAATCCAGCCGGGGAGATGGAGACCAGGATTCCTCCTACTCACCAGCCACTCTAGTTGAATCGGTGAGCTCCAAGTTTAGGGAAGAGATCCTGACTCAAAAAGAAAAGAAAGATGGAGCTAGAAAGATGGCTCAGTGATTAAGAGCACTTCTTTTTTTTTTTTTGGTTTTTCGAGACAGGGTTTCCTCTGTGTAGCCTTGGCCATCCTGGACTCACTTTGTAGACCAGTCTGGCCTCGAACTCACAGCGATCCGCCTGCCTCTGCCTCCCGAGTGCTGGGATTAAAGGCGTGCGCCACCACGCCCGGCTAAGAGCACTTCTTTTTTTGTTTTGCTTTGCTTTGTTTGGTTTGGTTTTTTTAGAGACAGGATTTCTCTGTGTAGCCTTGACTGTCCTGGAACTCTCTTTATAGAGCAGGCTGGCCTCGAACACACAGAGATCCACCTGCCTCTGCCTCCCTGAGTGCTGGGATTAACAGCGTGCGACACCACACCCAGCAAAGACTACTTCTTGCTATTCTTTCATAGGACCCAGGTTCGGTTCCCGATATCCACATGGTGACTCAAAACATGTGTATATACCTCCAGTTCTAGGGGACCTGACTCCCTCTTTGACCTCTTTGGCACCAGGCATGTGGTGTACATACATACATGTAGGCAAAACATGCATAAAAAGAAAATCTTTCTTTAGTTATGTGAGAAAAAGAAGTAAGGAGTAGGGAAAGACATCTGACCTTGGCCAATGCGTGCACATACCTATAGCACACAAATACAGAAGAAAACTAATCCTTAAGTCTCCACACCTGTGCACAGGTCATTATGAGCCCCCTGAGATGGGTATTGGGAATGTTACATTTGAAAAGGTAGTTTAGTGGGGTTTTTGGTTGTTGTTGTTGTTTTGTTTTGTTTCTGAGACAGGGTTTCTCTTTGTAGCCTTGGCTGTCCTGGACTCACTTTGTAGACCAGGCTGGCCTCGAACTCACAGTGATCCGCCTGCCTCTGCGTCCCGAGTGCTGGGATTAAAGGCATGCACCACCACGCCCAGCACAGTAGTTTGTTTTTTTTTAAAGATTCGAAAATGAAAAAATAAAAAATAAAAACTGACATCACTGACACTACTCAACAGCCCTTGCTGGTGACAACTAGCATTTGTGGAATTTTCTTCCAGTGACCAGAGAGGACAGGCAAAATTGGAGGAAAAAAGAACATAAAACCTGGGGCTGGAGAGATGGCTCAGAGGTTAAGGGCACTGGCTGCTCTTCCGAAGGACCTGAGTTCAATTCCCAGCAACCACATGGTGGCTCACAACCATCTATAGACCAGGCTGGCCTCGAACTCACAGCGATCCGCCCACCTCTGCCTCCCGAGTGCTGGGATTAAAGGCGTGCACCACCACGCCCGGCTAAATAAATAAATCTTTAAAAAAAAAAAGAAAAAGAATATAAAACCGAAAAGAAAAGAAACAAGTTGGGCAGCCTCTCCCATCTCTCTCTGTCACAGAGTGGACTGGGCTGAGTAGTTAAGACAGGACAAGACGCCTATGTGCGTGTGCGTGCGTGTGTGCGTGCACGCACCTCTCAGTGTCTAGTGTTGGGAACAGTGGAGGCACTTTGGCCTGCCATGCTTGTGATGTCATTCCAAGTGTTGATAATGAGTCCTCTGTCACAGGGGCTTTTGGTCCAGAGATGACAGAACTCGTCATCAAGCTTACAGACAAGCCATCTCTCCAGCCCAGACCTGAAACCTTTTTTCTTTTTCTAAATTATTTATGTTTATGGGTATGTTTGAGGGGCGGCGGTTTGAGTGATTATGCTATGTGCATGGGTGCCTGTGGAGGCCAGAGCATCAGGTCCCCTGGAGTTGGAGTTCTAGGTAGTCAGGAGCTGCCTGATATGGGATCAAGAACCAAACTCTGGTCCTCTGGGAGGACAGGAAGCCATCTCTCCAGCCCAAGCCTGAGACGCTTGGCCCTCCTGTCTCCACATGGTTAGATGACATGGAAGAAGCTGGCTTCAGAAGCATCATGTAGCCCAGGCTGGCTTCACACCTACATGCTCCTGTGTAGGCCTGCCAGGTGAAGGATTACATGCTGCTATGGCTGGCATATTCGCTTCTCTTGATCACAATAAAGAGCATGCATGCACGCAGATGTCCAGGTGCATGTGACAGGGTGATATGACAAACTGCAGAAGCCCGTTCTCTCCTTTTACCATCTCGGTCCTGGGATAGACCCCATCAGCATGGGGCTTATCTACTGAGCCATCTTTCTGGCCGTTTTTTTTTTTTTTTAAATGACATCACTGAGATATACCTACCATCCCGGAGAGATGGTTCAGCAGTTCAAAACATGCGCTGTTCTGCCAGAGGGCCTGAGTTTTTTTTTTTCCCCCAGCACCCACAATAGGTGGTTCAAACCACCTGTAACTCCAGCTCCAAGAGATCCCACAACTCTGGCCTCCTGGGGTGGGGAGGACGGGAGGGAGGGCGTCTGCACATGTACACCCATACACAGACACACAAATACACATAATTAAAAAATAATGAAAATAAACTCTTTAAAAGACTAACAATCGCCAGGCGTGGTGGCACAGGCCTTTAATCCCAGCACTCAGGAGGCAGAGGTAGGTGGAACCTTGTGAGTTCCAGGCCAACTTGGTCTACAAAGGAAGTCCAGGACAGTTAAGGCTACACAGAGAAACCCTGTCTCAAAAAAGGGGGGGAAAAAAAGACTAACAACCTGAAGTTGGGTACAGTGGCGCACGCCTGTAATCCCAGCACTCAGGAAGGGAGAGGCAGGCAGATGGTTGTGAGTTCAAGGCCAGCCTGGTCTACAGAGTGAGTCCAGGACAGCCAGGGCTACATAGAGAGAGCCTGTCTCAAAAAACCAAACCAAAACCCAAACCAAACAAACAAAAACATAACAATCTAGTCCTATCCTGAGTTTCTGAACATCTCATCACCCTGCAAAAAAACCCATATTTTCAGCGTTTTTCTTTTCTTTCTTTCTTTTTTTTATTAGGTTTTCTTGGTTTTGTTTTGTTTTTGTTTTTTTGGTTTGTTTTTTGTTTGTTTGTTTTTTGTTTGGTTTTTTGAGACAGGATTTCTCTGTGTAGCCTTGGCTATCCTGAATTCACTTTGTAGACCAGGCTGGCCTCGGACTCACAGTGATCCGCCTGCTTCTGTCTCCCGAGTGCTGGGATTGAAGGCATGGGAAACCATGCCTGGCTTTATTAGGTTTTTCGAGACAGGGTTTCTCTGTGTAACAGTCCTGGCTTTGCTGGACTCGCTTTTGCAGACCAGGCTGGCTTCGAACTCACAGCAATCCACCTGCCTCTGCCTCCCAAGTGCTGGGATTAAAGCCATGCGCCACCACCAGCTGGCTTTATTTTTCAGCGTTTTTACCATCATCTACACAGCCCAAGGCCCAGGGCAACAGTTTCCTTCCTGTCTATAGAGTTGCCTATTCCAGGCGTTTCGTACGGCGGGAGCACACGGTGTGTGCGGCAGTCTCCCCTTCCATTTCTACCTAGGCTAATGAGGCTTTCAGTCATTTCCTTTTCCCATCTTCTCCCAGGGACTCAAGAGCTCAAGTGGAGTTGGCCCCTGGCCAAGCTCCCTCCAGACACCTGCAGGCACTGCCAGTGCTGCCACCTTATGCCCGGTTCTTGAAGTAGTGGACAGCGAGTCAAGCTCTCCCTTCACCTGAGGCCCCCCTGCCCTTCCATGTTTCTCTGGCAATCAAGGCTGTGACTCAGGGCAGAGTGTCACCAGGAGAGACTAAGTTCCCAGCACGTGCAAAGAACCAAGAGGGAGGGAGAGAAGCCTGTGCGTGTGTGCAAATACCCACGGGGTGCAAGGGGAACTCCGCCCTACACTCTCTTCCTGATCCTCTTGGCTCCCCATTTCTCTCCTCTCCTCACCTCACTTTCATTTCCCCATGTGGCTCTTCACAGACCAGGGAAGCTAACCATCTCCCAAGGCTTGTTTCTACCTGAGTTGATCCTTCTGCCACTACCAGGGTTCATAATAATGGTGTATTTGGACATTGGTGTGCTTAAGTTACCTCCTTTTATTTTTTATTTTATTTTTTTGAGAAAGGGTCTCTCTGTGTAGCCTTGGCTGTCCTGGACTTGCTTTGTAGACCTGGCTGGTCTCAAACTCACAGAGATCCGCCTGCCTCTGCCTCCCGAGTGCTGGCATTAAAGGGGTGCGCCACCACCGCCCGACCTGGTTACCTCCATTTTTAAAACAGGAAAAGGCAGTCTAAATAGTCTGCCCATTTTGCAGGGCAAAACGAACAAGATTTTCTGTTTCCCCCAAGTCCAAATGTTCTTTTTGCATAGAGGAAGCTCCTCAACGCAAAGTTTTGTCTTGAACTAAATGGCATTCCCAAAGACAGCTGGAATAGTACCAGCGACACTTTCCCTGAGCGCTGGAGCCCGGATTCGAGGCCTTCTGTGAGTTGACGTGGGGCCAGCTAGTTTCTTTATAGGCTGTTACCCACTGCACCATCCTCCTGTGGTAAGCTGTGTCTCCCTCCACTTTATAGTCTCACTCCTGGGAAGGACGGTGCAAACTCAAGCTCCAAGAACCTCCAGCTCTCATTGCCATTCTGTCTATATTCGTTGGAGAAATGCATGAGTGTGAGATGGCTCAGCAGGTACAGCTGCAAGCGTGAGGATCAGAGTTCAATACCAGGGCCCAGATGCTAGAGGGAGAGCGCTGACTCCTGTAAGTTGTCCTCTGACACACACACACACACACACACACACACACACACACACAGAGTTATTGAGGGGGAGTTGTTTTTGTTTTTTTGAGACTGTATTTCTCTGTGTAGCAGAGACCTGTTCTGGACTCATTTTCTAGACCAGGCTGGCCTCAAACTCATACAGATCCACCTGCCTCTGTCCCCGAATGTTGGGATTAAAGGCCAGTGCAACCACTCCCTATGCATGAAAGCTATTTCTAAAACTATTCATTGAATGTAGAAACAGCAGTTTAAGAACTCAGGTGGAGCTGGGCGTGGTGGCGCACGCCTTTAATCCCAGCACTTGGGAGGCAGAGGCAGGTGGATCGCTGTAAGTTCGAGGCCAGCCTGGTCTACAAAGTGAGTCCAGGACAGCCAAGATAACATAGAGAAACCTGTCTCGAAAAAACAAAAAAAAAAAAAAAAAAAAAGAACTCAGGTGGAAGGCAGGTGGATCCCTGTGAGTTGAGGCCAGCCTGGACTACCAAGCGAATATAGGACAACCAAAGCTACACAGAGAAACCCTGTCTCAAAAAAACAATAACAAAACAAACAAAAAAGAATAGAAATAGAAGCTTTAGAGCCTTACATTAAATCTTGTGCTTTCAGTGTCAAATAAAGTTTATGCACTTATCCTCCACTCAAAAAAAACAAATCCATTACAGAACTAGAAAAATAATTAAAATTTAAATTAAATATGTCTTTTTTTTTTTTTTTTTTTTTTTTTTTTTTTGGTTTTTCGAGACAGGGTTTCTCTGCGTATCCTTGGCCATCCTGGACTCACTTTGTAGACCAGGCTGACCTCAAACTCACAGAGATCCGCCTGCCTCTGCCTCCCGAGTGCTGGGATTAAAGGCGTGTGCCACCACGCCTGGCAATATGTCTTAATTTAAAATTTAATTTTGAGTAATTAAAAGTACATATGTAAACAAAAGCATACTGGGAACAGTGTAACAGAAAAGAGTTAAAAGCTAAACATAAGGGAGTGAGTAAAGACTGCACGGAATCTACATGAGGTTTTCGTTGTTGTTGTTTTAAAGATTTATTTATTATTATGTATACAGTGCTCTGCCTGCATGCACACCTGAAGAAGAGGGTATCAGATCACAGTATAGATGGTTGTGAGCCACCATGTGGTTGCTGGGAATTGAACTCAGGACCTCTAGAAGAGCAGTTAGTGCCCTTAACCTCTGAGCCACCTCTCCAGCCCCTGTTTTGGTTTTTCAAGACAGGGTCTCTCTGCGTAGCCTTGGCTGTCCTGGACTTGCTCTGTAACCAGGCTGGCCTCGAACTCACAGCAATGTGCCTGCCTCTGACTCCTGAGTGCTGGGATTAAAGGCGTGCACCACCACGCTCCGCTAAAGCTGAAGATTATTATTTGTGAGTGTGTCTGGTGTCTGCGGGTGCCCAAGGAGAGCAGGGGAGGGTGTCAGATACCCTGGAGCTAGAGTTACAGTGGCTTTGAGCCTCCTGCAGTAGGTGCTGGGATCCAGTCAAAGGTCCCCTGGAAGAGCTGCTAAGCTATCTCTCCAGCCGTCTCTCTCCTCACTGAACCTGGAGGGCATCCCTTTGGCTATGTTGACTAGCCAGTGTGTTCCCGGGATCCAGCTGTCTCTGTTCAGCAGTGCTAGGGTTACAGGCACATGCTCAGCATTTTTTCATGGGTCCTGGGAGCTAGACTCGGGTCTTCTGACGCTTTTACCTCCTGAACCTCTTCCCTGACCCAGAACGCTTATACATACTGTGAGTGTATATGTCTCTGAGCATGGAAGTTCATGGGAGGAGTGCCAAGGATTCTTTTTTGTTGTGTAGGTTTTTCGAGACAGGGTTTCTTTGTGTGGCCTTGACTGATCTGGACTCACTTTGTAGACCAGGCTAGGCTCGAACTCTCTGCCTCCCGAGTGCTGGGATTAAAGGCCTGCACCACCACGCCCGGCTTTGTTTTGTTTTGAGACAGGGTCTCAAATGGACCTTGGAGCCCACCAATTAGCTGGACTTGCTGGCCAGAGAGCGCCAGGGATCTCTGCCTGTCTCTGTGTTTCCCACCCCCACCCGCCAGCACTAAGGTTACATACAGATGCACACACACACACACACACACACACACACATCTGTATAGATAAATAACACATAAGTAACACACAGAAAGCTCTCCTTTGGTGGTTGACACCTGTAATCACAGCAGGGAAGCTGAAGTATGAAGACTGGCAAAAGTTCAAGACCACCCTGGTGTACAGAGTAAATTCTAGGCCTGTCTGGGATACAGAGTGGAGAACCTGTTGGGGGGGGCAGGAAGCAAAAACTTTTTCCTTTGTTTTTAAATTCTTCTTTTTCATTCCTTTAATTTCTAATTTCTTTCTTTCTTTCTTTCTTTCTTTCTTTCTTTCTTTCTTTTTAGGTTTTTCAAGACAGGGTCTCTCTGTGTAGCTTTGGCTGTCCTGGACTCACTTTGTAGACCAGGCTGGCCTTGAACTCATAGGGATCCACCTGCCTCTGCCTCCCGAGTGCTGGGATTAAAGGCGTGCACCACCTTGCTCGGCTCTTTTTTTTTTTTTTTTTTTTTAATTTGTTCACTTTACTTGTTTGGTTCTTTGAAGCAGTCTCCTGCAGCTCAGAATTGCTTCAGTTTTACACTGTAACCTAGGAGGACCTTACACCTGCTGAAAGAGCTCACAGAAAACAGGAGTTTTCTGTTTTGTTTTGGCTTGATTTAGCTTTGGAAGACAGAGGTTCTTGTATCCCAGGATAGCCTTGAACTCATGACTCCCTGGTTTTCCAAGTCCCACGACTGCAGGCCCGAGCCACCATGCTTGGCTTAGGGGTTATTTTTCTGTGTGTGTATGAGGGTGGGTGCACATGTGCCATCGTGTACCTGTGGATGTCAGAGGACAGTCTCCGATAGCAATCCTTGTCTTCAGCCTTATTTGAAACAGGGTCTCGGTGTTGTGGGTCTTTGTAGACCAGGCTGGCCTCAAACTCACAGAGATCCACCTGCCTCTGCCTCCCAAATGCTGGGATTAAAGGCGTGCGCTGCTGTTGCCTGGCTTCAGTGTTTTCTTTCTTTCTTTCTTTCTTTCTTTCTTTCTTTTTTTAAAGATTTTTATTTTTATTCATGTGTGTGTACAGGTGCCCACAGAAGCCAGGTGAGGGTCCCCTGGAGATAGAGCATCAGACATTTATGAGCCATCCATTGTGGGTGCCAGGAACCTAACTCGGGTCTTCTGGGAGAGTAGCAGAAGCTTTAGATGGCTGGCCCGAGGTTGTCAAGATTCTTCTGCTTGCACTCCCTATCTCCCTTTAGGAGCCCTGGGATTTCCGACACTAAGCCTCCTGCTTTCATAGCCTTTAATCGCAGCACTTCAGGACTCAAGTAGTTACCGAGATCAGTGCAGGCTGATTGTTTTGCTAGTCCTCCACACCAACATCCACGAGCAACAACAACAAAACAGCCTGTCATCGCTGCCATAAAGGATGTGGGACAAGCCAGGGGTGGTGGAGGCAGAGGCTGGAGGATCTCTGTGAGTTCGAGGCCAGCCTGGTCTACAAAGTGAGTCTAGGACAGTTAAGGCTACACAGAAAAACCCTGTCTCGAAAAACAACAACAACATGTGAGACAATGATGTGCTCTGTGCTGTTCTGGAGAGCTGACACTAAAGATGAGCAGAAAGTGTGGTCACTATTATGCAGAGTCCATGCCAATTAGAACTTTGACTGCTTCTCAGACAGATAGAACACTAAAAAGGATGGAAAACAGAGCCAGGGGTCTAGACAACAAGCATTGTGAAAATCCGGAGTAGCTGAGCACTATAGCTCACAGTGGCTGGACAACATCTAGGACGTTCATCTGAGGCCAACACATCAAGACTGGCTGCATGAGCCAGGTGGTGGTGGTGCATGCCTTTAATCCCAGCACTCAGGAGGCAGAGGCAGGAGGATCGCTGTGAGTTTGAGGTCAGCCTGGTCTACAAAGTTAGTCCAGGGCAGCCAAAGCTACACAGAAAAACTCTGTCTCGAGAAACAAAAACAACAACAACAACAACAAAACAAACAAACAAACAAAAAAAAAGACTGGCTGCATGGCTGTCCCTCAGGTAGATCTAAGAAGAAATTAATCTGGAGGGCTTTTCTTTCTTCTTCTTTTTTTTCCCCCTTCTGTTTTTGTTTTGTTTTTCAGAGGAAGGGTTTCTCTTTGTAACTTTGGCTGTCCTAGAACTCACTCTGTAGACCAGGTTGCTCTCAAGTTCAGATCTGCCTGTGGAAGTGTTTTTCTGTAACAAATAGTATATATGCATTTAAAAGAAAGTTAAAGTAAGATAAAATGTTGTAGCCGGGCGGTGGTGGTGCACACCTTTAATCCCAGCACTCAGGAGGCAGAGGCAGGTGGATCGTGTGAGTTCGAGGCTGGCCTGGTCTACAAAGTGAGTCCAGGACAGCCAAGGCTACACAAAGAAACCTTGCATCGAAAAACCAAAAAGAGCCGGGCGTGGTGGCGCACGCCTTTAATCCCAGCACTCGGGAGGCAGAGGCGGGCGGATCGCTGTGAGTTCGAGGCCAGCCTGGTCTACAAAGTGAGTCCAGGATGGCCAAGGCTACACAGAGAAACCCTGTCTCGAAAAACCAAAAAAAAAAAAAAAAAAAAAAAAAAAAAAAAAACCAAAAAGAAAAAAGAAAAAGAAAATCCAAAACCAAACCAACCAACCAAACAACACAATTAAATAATTAATTTGGCGAGAAGGTCTCACATACTCCAGGATGGCCTTGAACTCCCCTTGTAGCTGAGGATGGCCTTGAACGTCTGATCTCGTGTCTCTACCTACCATGCCTGGTTTAAGTGACACTGGGGATACAGCTGAGGGTCTCAGGCATGTCAAGCACTCCACAACTTCATTCCAAGGCCCCATCTCCACCCCTAACTCTTCTCTGAGACAAGGTCTTTCTGAGTGGCCCTGCCCTGGCTGGATATGTGGAGCAGGTAGGGCTGGACGGCAGATGATCCACCTGCCTCCTCCTCCAGAGTGCTGTGATTAAAGGCATGTCCCACTACCTGTGGCCTCATGTCTTTATTTTGAGATAGTGTCTTGATAACCTATCTAGCCTGGCCTTGAGTTCACTCTGTAATTCAGGCAAGTTTTGTTTTTTTTTTTTCCTAGACAGGGTTTCTCTGTAATCCCAGTTATACTGGATCCTGCTCTGTAAATCAGGCTGGCCTGGAACTCAAATATCCTCTTTCCTCTGCCTCTGGAATGCTACATCCTGCCCGTAGGCAAGTCTTTTTTTTTTTTTTTTTTTTTTTTTGGTTTTTCGAGACAGGTATTCTCTTGTAGTTGTAGTCCTGGCTGTTCTGGACTTGCTTTGTAGAGCAAGTCGGCCTTGAACTCACAGAGGTCTAACTGTCTCTGCCTCCAAAGTCCAAAGCACTGGGATTAAAGGTGTGTGCCACTACTGCCCAGCTAAAGATTTTTGGATTCAAAATTTTATTTGAGTCTTAGCTATTCTGCTTAATACTAGTATGAATTTGCTTAAGTTATTTAATGTCTTTTTGCTTGCATTTTCTACAAACCTTAAGTAGGGCCTTATATACTTTGTTTCATTTAATTATTTATTTAGTTATTTTTGAGGCAAGGTTTCTTGGTTTCTCTGTGTAGCCTTGGCTGTCCTAGATTCCTTTTGTAGACCAGGCTGGCCTGGAACTCACAGCGATCTGTCTGCCTCTGCCTCCTGAGTGCTGAAATTAAAGGCATGTGCCACAACCACCCAGCCCAAATACCAAATTCTGTTTTCTTTTGAATCAAGGTTTCATATATTCCACACTGGCCTCAAACCTCCTATGTTGCTGAGAATGACCCTAAACTTTTGTTGTTATTGTTTTTCCAAGACAGGGTTTCTCTGTGTGGCCCTGGCTGCCCTGGACTTGCTTTGTAGACCAGGCTGGCCTCGAACTCAGAAATATGCCTGCCTCTGCCTCCCCTAGTGCTTGGATTAGAGGTGTGTGCCACTGTGCCCAATTCAACCTTAAACTTTTGATCATCCTATTGCTGCTTCTCAAATAGCCAGGCTTATATATATCTTTTTTTCTTTTAGAATTTTGTTGTTTTAAGCCGGGCGTGGTGGCGCACGCCTTTAATCCCAGCACTCGGGAGGCAGAGGCAGGCGGATCGCTGTGAGTTCGAGGCCAGCCTGGTCTACAAAGCGAGTCCATGATGGCCAAGGCTACACAGAGAAACCCTGTCTCGAAAAACAAAAAAAAAAAAAACAAAAAAACAAACAAAAAAAAAAAAAAAAAAAAAAAAAAAGAATTTTGTTGTTTTGAGGCAGGGTCACAAGTAGTCCAAGTTGGCTTCTAACACACTGTGTAGTGAGAGCGATCTTGAACTCTTTACTCTCACGCCTGCAGGATGTGCACTGCCATGCCTTGTTAACAACATTTTATCTTTTTAAAAAATTTTTTTAGTTTTTCGAGACAAGGTTTCTTCTTGGCTGGCTTTATAGACCAGGATGGCCTCGAACTCACAGCAATCTGCCGGCCTCTGCCTTCCGAGTGCTGGTATTAAAGGCGTGTGCCACCACACCCGGCTCCACCTTTTCTTTGAGACAGGACCTCTCACTAACCCAGATGCTGCCATTTTGACTATTCTCTTTGGCCTGTGAATGCTAGATGCACTTGTATCCGGCCCCAGCCCTGTGGTCCCAGCTTTTTCTGTGGCTGCTTGGCATCCAAGCTCGGGCCGTCTTGTTGGCCCAGCAACCCCTTTACTCACTGAGCTGTCTCCCCAGCTCCAAAACACCACAGCATTTTCCATTCACACCACCAGTTTTCCATATTGCCACCAACACTTACCTGTTGTTTTGAATGTTTCCATTCTGTGATGTGTATGTTTATGTCCACGGGTGACTATGTGCATATGTGTAACATGCCTGCAAATGTTAGAAGAGAGCACTGACCCCCCTGAACCTGAAGTGACAGGGGGCTGTGATCCGCCCAATGTGGGCGTGAACCCGATCTCCAGCTCCAGCTAACATTTGTTTGTTCATTTACTTATTTATTTGTTTTTTGTTTTATGGTATTTGGGTTTTTGGAGACAGGGTTTCTCTGTGTAGCCCTGACTGTGTTAGAACTAGCTCTGTAGACCAGACTAGCCTTGAACTCACAGAGATCCACCTACCTCTGCCTCCCAAGTGCTGGGATTCAGCTTTTATTTTTTACATTTATTCTCTCTCAAGATCACACATGTGTTAGGGAGTCTTTAATTTAGAGAAAAAGAATGAAATGTTGCAGGATATTTGATCACACTGTGAACCCCAAGATTGTGTACTGGAAAAATCTTCTAGTTGTGGTGTGGCTTAGTCCTAGCACACACCTTTAATAAAAAAGCTTTCTATAAACAAGCAACCATTTGACAGGGAGTGAACACAGGAAAAAAACCATAGAGAGTGAGATGAAATGTAGAGGAAGTATAGAGGAACTACAGGACGTAGAAAGAAGGGACATTCAATTTGAGGTGTTTTTTTTTTTTTTTTTTTTTTTAATGTGCATTGGTGTTTTGCCTGCATGTATGTCTTTGTGAGAATCAGATCTTGGAGTTATAGACAGTTGTGAGCTGCCATGTGGGTGCTGGGAATTGAACCCGGGTCCTCCAGAAGAGCAGTCAGTGCTCTTAACTGCTGAGGCACCCCTCCAGCCCCAATTGGAAGTGTTTTTAAGACAGTGCTTTTGGTTTTTCAAGACAGGGTTTCTCTTTGTAGTCTAGGCTGTTCTGGACTCGCTTTATAGAACAGGTTGGACTAGGTAGACTAGGCTGCTCTCAGATTTACAAAGTGCTCTATCATGTACACCTACATGCCAGAAGAGGGCACCAGATCTCATTATAGATAGTTGTGAGTCACCATGTGGTTGCTGGGAATTGAACTTGGGACCTCTGGGAGATCAGACAGTGCTCCTAACCACTAAACCATCTCTTCAGCCCTTTTTTTCTTGTTTTTTTTTGAGACAGAATTTCTTTGTGTAGTTTTGGCTTTCCTGGAATCACTTTATAGACCATGCTGACGTTGAACTCACAGAGATATACCTGCCTCTGCCTCTAGAGTCTTGGATTAAAGGTGTGTAAAACCATGGCCTGGCTTTTTTGTTTGTTGGTTGAATTGGTTGGTTTGGTTTTCTTTTTTTAAGATTTATTTATTTATTATTATGTATACAATGCTCTACTTGCATGTACACCTACAGGCCAGAAGAGGACATCAGATCACATCATAGATGGTTGCGAGCCACCATGTGGCTGCTGGGAATTGAACTCAGGACCTCTGAAAGAGCAGTCAGTGCTCTTAACCTCTGAGCCATCTCTCCAGCCTGGTTTGGTTTTTCAAGACAAGGTCTCTCTGTGTAGGCTTGGTTGTCCTGGACTTGCTTTATAGACCAGGTGGGCCTCGAATTCACAGAGATTTACTTGCCTCTTCCTCCTTGAGTACTGGGATTAAAGGCGTGTGCCACCACACTCAACTTTGCTCTTTAGTCTTTGTGTGTGTGTGTGTGTGTGTGTGTGTGTGTGTGTGTGTGTGTGTGTGATTTTTCAAGACAGGGTCTCTCTGTGTAGCCTTGGCTGTCTTGGACTCACTTTGTACACCAGGCTGGCCTCGAACTCACAGCGATCCACCTGCTCCTTCCTTTCCAAGTAGTGGGATTGAAGGTGTGAGCCACCACGCCTGCCTTGCTCTTCAGTCTTTCATGGTAAAACCGAACGTTTGAGATTTTGTTTAAAAACAACATGCTCGTGACACAGAAAACATACGGAAATCAGAGAACAGTGTGTGGGAGCTGGTTCTTGCTTTCCTCCATGTGGGCCTCTGGGACGGGTGGACTGGGGTGGTGCGGCTTGGCAGCAAGTTCCTTTATGGCTTAGCTATGCTTCTCCTGTGTTTGTTCCACAGCCACATGAATGGGTGGGAACTGATGCTGTAAGCCGCTTAACATGTTTAAACTCCATAGCCCCTCAGCTGAGACCTACTTTAGTTCCTAGCATAACTGTGGCTTCCCTGTTCACACCTGCAGCCGCTTTTAAGATACTGAAAGCCATTTTTGCCTCTAAGTTTCCATTTTGATTCATAAGGAAAATTAAGTTCCGGTTCTCAGCCTCCACCTGCCTGGGAGCTTGAACAACCTTTTACTTACAATTCAATACTTGCTGAACATTGTACTTGAATTAATGTTCTATTTAAATAAAGCCATAAGACCCTGCTATGTTCCTTTCTCCCTGAATGGTGGGGAGCTGGAGAGTTCCCAAGTCTACATCCCATCCAATCAGCTTCAAACGCTTTGTCTAGCCACCTAGATGCACTGTGCTTGGGACAAAATCAATTATTCTTATGTTTAGCTGCTAATCAAAATGAGGTAATGCTGCCCTCCCCCTTTCTTCCCACATGGCTACCTGGTTGCTAGCTGGTTATGTTTTTCTTATAAAAATTTTGCCTTAGCCGGGTGTGGTGGAACATGCCTTTAATCCCAGCACTTGGGAGACAGAGGCAGGCGGATCTCTGTGAGTTCGAGGCCAGTCTGGTCTACAAATCGGGTTCAGGACAGCCAAGGCTACACAGAGAAACCCTGTCTCGAGAAAAATAAAGAAAAAGCTGGGCGTGGTGCTGCAGTCCTTTAATCCCAGCACTCAGGAGGCAGAGGCAGGCAGATTACTATGAGATCGAGGCCAGCCTGGTCTACAAAGCCAGTCCAGGACAGCCAGGGCTACACAGGGAAACCCTGTCTTGAAAAACAAACAAACAAACAAAAAAAAAAAGTCAGCTCAGATCTCATAGTGTATCCATGGTGAGAGCACAAGCCCAAACAAGAATATTCCATGGCTCCTCTGATGTTCTTTTTTTGTGTGTATGTTTGTTTTGTTTTTCAAGACAGGGCCTCTTTGTGTAGACCAGGCTGGCCTCGAACTCACAGTGATCCACCTGTCTCTCCTCTGATGTTCTAAACCTCCTCTTCAGTCCAGAACAGCCAAGGCTACACAGAGAAACCCTGTCCCAAAACAACAACAACAACAACAAAAGTGAAAAACAAACAACTCCTCTTCAAAACTGTATGATCCAAGCTGGGCGTGGTGGCACACACTTGTAATCCTAGCACTCAGGGAGGCAGAGGCAGGTGGATCAATGTGAGTTTCAGGCCAGCTTGATCTACAAAGCAAATCCAGGACAGCCAAGGCTATACAGAGAAATCCTGTCTCAAAAAACAAACAAACAAACCGGGAGGTGGTGGCGCACACCTTTCATCACAGCACTCCGGAGGCAGAGGCAGGCGGATCGCTGTGAGTTCCAGGCCAGCCTGGTCTACAAAAGAGAGTCTACATTCAAGGCTATACAGAGAAACCCTGTCTCGAAAAACCAACCAACCAACCAACCAATAACAACAACAAAACCCCCTGTATGACCCATGGCTAGCACTGTGGGTTTTCCATTTTTGGCTACACGTGATCTAAGTATAAAATGTAGCTGCTGTGGTGGCACACTTGTGGTCCCAGGACTCAGGAAGCCGAGCTAGGAGGATAACCACAAACTTGAGGCTAGCCTAGGCTACGTCTCAAAAATAAATAAACAAATAAAATATTTGAACACAAAAACTCCTTCAAGAACGAGCTTTCTGGGTGGTGGTGACGCATGTCTTTAATCCCAGCATTGGGAAGCAGAGTTTTAGGCCAGCCTGGTCTATAAGGGGAGCTCTAAGATATCCTGTGCTACACAAAGACGCCCTATCTCAAAAAAAACAAAAAATAGCTGGGCCTGGTGACACACACCTGTAACCCCAGCACTCAGGAGGCAGGGGCAGGTGGATCATTGTGAGTTCGAGGCCAGCCTGGTCTACAAAGCAAGTCCAGGACAGCCAAGGCTATCATAGAGAAGCCCTGTCTTGGAAAAAAAAACAAAAACACCCAAACAACAAATTGTATTAAGCTTGTATGTGTCTGTGGCACGAGCACATGTGGAGGTTAGAGGACTGCTTTGTGGACTCAGTCTGTGCCTCCAATCGTGTTGGTCCCAAGGCTTGAACTCAGGTTGTCAGGCTTGGCAGCAAGCAACCTCACCTGCTGAGCCATCTTGCCAGCCCTGTGTTCCCTTTTGGACCAGAACCTATATTCCATGTTATTGTTATATTTTGGCAATTTAAGATAGATTCAATTTTGTTCCTGGTTTATGACAATTCTGTGTGACCCGAAAAGGTTACCGCCCAGTCAGAAAGGCTGCCTGTGGAGGATGGGTGTTTCATACCTTTGACCTTGATATGGACACATGTGTCTGCATTAGTCTGAAGCCACTGAAGTAGGAAGTAGAAATACAGGGGAAAACAACAGAGTCTACTTCCGGTCATTGCTAACTCAGTGACGCTCTGGCCTCTTTTGGTTGGTATGTATCTTATGTAACTTGAATAAAGCAGCCGCCTTTGGCTCAGAATGGATTGCTTTGCTGAGTTCTCCAATACCAGAATGCCTTCCTCGGATTTTTCTTGTGAAAATAGCTCACTGTCTCCTTATAGATTTGCACACTAACATAATGCAAGGCTTTTCCTCCATGGCGGGGCCATGTAGTTCAGTAGGGAGTGTGCCTGTCTAGCATCTGTGAAGCTCTGGGCTCCATCCCAGCACCGTAGAAACCCAGTATGTTGGTACAGGCTGTGACCTCAGCACTCAGAGGTAGAAATGGGAAGATCAAGGTCTCGGCTTCACAGTTTGAGGCTCTGCCTGGGCCCTCTCTACAAAACCAAACCAAAACAAAAACCCTGCTGTTTCCTTGGCTTGTCAATACCATAGTCGTGGCACTTTGAACAAAGCCATTTCTCAGTGTGCTGTGCTGTGCCGTCCCGGGACATTTTGCTTCCTGCTTTACCACTCTATCATGAATCGTCCAGATCATCGGTGGGCACTTGAGCTTCTAAAAGTCCTGAGTGGGACTCTCACTCCGGGGAGCACCTAGCCCTGGTGGCTTTGGATTGGTGGTTCATTAGGAATGGGGTTGCATCATCTGTAAGTGTCTTGTGCAAGTATGCACATCCTGTGTCCTCCAGCTGCAAATTGGAAGTGGAACAAGCCCAAAAGAAACTATTTTCGGGCCGAAGCAGGAGGCTTGCCCTAAGTTCAAGCCTAGCACACCAGAAGTGAAGAGGGCACCAGATCTCATTATAGATGGTCATGAGCCACCACGTGGTTGCTGGGAATTGAACTAAGGATCTTTGGAAGAACAAGAGGCAGTGGTGCTCTTAACCTTTGAGCCATCTCTCCAGTTCAGCCCTGCCTTTGTTTAGTTTAATAAGTCAAAGAACCCCCAAAGCTGCAGTATTTAGTGAAATGGCATTCCATTTAAAAAAAAAAAAAAAAGGAAGTGTATGTCTGTTCAAGTTCATACGATGTTGTTGGATGTGCATGTGTGAGGAGGCAGGTGGAGGTCAGAGGTCAGCTTCAGGTAACATTCCTCAGAAGCCACCCATCTTGGTTTTGTTCTGTTTTGAAACAGAGTTTCTCTGTGTAGCTCTGGCTGTCCTCAAACTCTCTGTAGACCAGGCTGGCCTCAAAGTCACATAGATCCAGCCTGGCATGGTGGCACACACCTTTAATCCCAATACTTGGGAGGCAGAGGCAGGTGGATTGCTGTGAGTTCGAGGTCTACAAAGCAAGTCCAGAATAGCCAAGGCTAACACAGAGAGACCCTGTCTCGAAAAACCAAACCAAACCAAACCAAAAACAAAAAAGAGTCACATAGATCCTCCTGCCTCCTAAGTAATGGGCTTAAAGGTGTGTGCCACCACCGCCCGGCTAAATGCCCTGATTTTAGAGAAAGGCCTCACTGTGGCCTGAGGCCAAGCTGACTCACCAATGAGCTCCAAGAATCTATGTGTCTCTATGGCCCCTGCCCTGCAATTACGAGCAGGCATGACCACCATGCTTGGCTTTCACTTGTGGGTAAACCCATATTCCTACACCTAGCCAACAGCTCTCTATGCTATCTTCCCAGCCTCCAGCCTCCTTTTGGCTATGTGGGCAACAGTGACTCTACATTCAATTTCCTCCTGCTGTCCCCACATGTCCTGGCATTATAGGCATGTGCCACCACGACAGCTGTGTGTGTGAGTGTCTGTGTCTGTGTGTTCCTCAGGAGCCATCCACCTTGTTTTTCGTTTTGCTTGTTTGTTTTTGTTTGTTTTGTTTTGTTTCCAGACAGGGTTTCTCTGTGTAGCCCTGGCTGTCCTGGACTCACTTTGTAAACCAGGCTGGCCTCGAACTTACAGAGATCCTCCTGCCTCTGCCTCCTGCCTCCCGAGTGCTGGGGTTACAGGCGTGTGCCACCACGCCCGGCTCAGCTATCTTTCTTATTCAACTTGGGACCACCTTTCCCGGTGTGGCAGCTCTCACAGTGGGCTGGACCCACCCATAACAACTACTTATGGAGAAAATGCCCCGTGGACTTGCCTACAGGCCAATCTAACGGATGCATCTTCTAAGACGGGGTTCCCTCTTTCTGGATGACTCTAGCTAGTATCAAGTTGACAAACACTAACAAGCACAGAAGCCATATGAAACAATATAGAACGGAGCTCTGCAATGGTAGCATCTGCCTGACATTCAGAGCTTGAGACACGGAGAAAGGATGATTGTGAGTTCGAGGCCAGCCTAGACTATATAACAAACAGGAACAAAAATCCTTTCCATAGGAGCCTACACTCTACCTCACATGCTGCTTTTGTGTCTAGTGATTCCTGGGAAGATTCAGGCTTTTTGGTTGGTTTGTTTTGGGGTTTGTTTGTTTGTTTGGTTGGTTTTGCATTCATGTCTTGCCTGCATGTATGTCTGTGAGAGGGTGCTAGATCTTCTGGACCTGTAGTTACAGACAGTTGTGAGCTGCCATGTGGGTGCTGGGAATTGAACTCAGGACCTGGAAGAGCAGCCAGTGCTCTTAACCGCTGAGCCATCTCTCCAGCATGGTCTTGGTTTTTTGAAGCATGGACTCTCTACATAGTTCTGGCTGTCCTAGCACTCAATTTATAGAACAGGCTGGCCTTGAACTCCCAGAGATCCTCCTGCCTCTACCTCCTGGGTGCTGGGATTAAAGTTGAGTGTTGCTCCAGAGTCACATACAACTTGGTGGAGTGGCAAATGCCTGTAATCGCAGCACTCAGGAGGTGGAGACACGAGTGTTAGTAAGTTCAAGATCCTTCTCAGTGATATAACAAACTAGCCTAGGAGACCTGAGATTGGGGGAGGGGTGGGGGCCTAGGGTGGGGGGTGTGGAGAACTTTCCCTGCAGGGTGGTGGAGCACATCTTTAATCCAAGCACTTGAGAGGTAGAGGCAGGTGGATCTCTGTGAGTTCCAGGCCAGCCTGGTCTATAAAGTGAGATCCAGGCCAGTCTGGTCTACAAAGTGAGTTCCAGGCCAGCCTAGTCTATAAAGTGAGTTCCAGGACAGCCTGGTCTACAAAGTGAGTTCCAGAACAGCCTGGTCTATAAAGTGAGTTCCAGGACAGCCAGGGCTACATGGAGAAACCCTGTCTCGAAAAACAAAACAAAAGCAATAACAAAAAATGTCCACAAATTTAGCAACTTAAAACCTATCTCACTCAGGGAGACAGAGGCAGGCTGATCTCTGTGAGTACAAGGTCAGGCTGGCCTATAAAGACAGTTCCAGGGGCTTGAGAGATGGCTCAGAGGTTAAGAGCACTGACTGCTTTTCCAGAGGTCATGAGTTCAACTCCCAGCAACCACATGGTGGCTCACAACCATCTATAATGTGATCTGATGCCCTCTTCAGCACTGTATACATAATAATAATTTTTTTTAAATCTTAAAAAAAAAAAGACAGTTCCAAGACAGCCAAGGTTACACAAAGAAACCTTGTCTCCAAAAACAAAAACAAAAACAAAAACCTATCTCACGCAGTTTCTGAGTCAAGGGTTGGCGCTAGTGAGGCTCAGACTTTTTCATGAGGTTTCTGAGCTGTTTGTCCACGTGACAAACACCAAAGAAAAGAGTTTGAAAAGAAGAAGGGTTTATTTTAGCCCCTGGCTTCAGAGCTACCAGTCCATGGTCATTGGCTCCTTTGTTTCTAGCGCAGCCAAGGCAGAGTATCATGGATCGGAGCTGCATGCAGCACCCAGGAGACAGGGAAACAGAAAAAAACAGAAGACTGAGAACATCATTGGCTCTCCAGGGGACACCTCTAGCACTGGGCTGTAATTCAGCTGTAGGAGGTTTCCCTCATATGCAGGACACCCTCAGATCGGGAGCTCAAGGTCATCCCCAGCAACATAGTGAGTTCAAGGCCAGCTGGGATACATAAGAACCTGTCTCTAGAAGCGCAGCACAGAGGTAAGGAGGGAGGACAACCTCCCATGACCCACTTCTCCTACAAGGCCCGTTTTCTAAGGCTTCTCAGCCAGATCTTGTATTAGAGCCCTCCTGACTACATTGGTCCCAAGGCCCCGCTTCTGAGTCCTGCCATACTGAGGACCAAGCCTTCACCACAAGCTTTTGGTATGTTTCACATTCAAACCACAAGGTTACAGGCAAAGTCTTGGTGGGCAGAGCCATCCAAAGGATTAACTGAAGAAACAGGACCCAATGCAAACAAAACAGAAAAACCAATCCATTCCCAATGGTACAATGGGAGGCCAACCTTGTTTTCCAAAGCAAGCTAGTTTTTGATAGAGGGAACATAGCGATATCCTTGAACAAGCAGTGGGGAGGCTGCAGACTATCTTATGGCTCGCCTCATGTGTTACTCAGGTTTGTCCCCACGGTCTTACCTGGTCTGGGGGAGATGTGCCCACAGGAGTAAGGGTCATTGGGGCTGCCATCTTGGAGATAAGTTCCCAGTGAATCTTTTTGTTTGTTTGTTTGTTTGTTTGTTTTGAGCCTGGCCTGGAACACTCTATAAAGACCAGGCTGGCCTCAGACTCAACAAAGATTCTCCTGAGTACTGGGATTCGAGTCCTGCGCCACCACACCTGGCCCAGATACTTGAATCTTTTCGCATGCTGACTGAAATCAGACATTTTAGAAGAGCCTAGTGGAGTCATTTTATATATAGTCTGGATCATATGATCGATTAGGAGGACCAGAGTTTGCATCTCCTGTCGCAGTAGGATCCCAGTCTTCTGTGTCGTTCTTCCAGAAATGTTCAAAGTATTCGTCAGTTCAGCTTTGCTCGGTTCAGAGAGACACACTTGCCCTCCGGGTGCTCGGGCTCTAGTGGGAGCAAACTTCAAGAAAAAACAGGGTAATGGAAGCACGAAAGATTGGAGAAGGGCCGGGCATGGTGGCACACACCTTTAATCCCAGCACTCTGGAGGCAGAGGCTGGCAGACTGCTGTGAGTTCGAGGCCAGTTTGGTCTACAATGAGTCCAGGACAGCCAAGGCCACACAGAGAAACCCTGTCTCAAAAAACTAAAAAAAAAAAAAAAAAGGAAAGAAAGAAAGATTGGAGAAGAAAGATTTGTGCAGGGCAAGGTTAGCAAGCCGCGGCCATTGGTTAATGCAGGATCTGCTTTCGTACGTTAGGCACTGCAGTTCTCCCGCCACCCCCAGTTGTTTGTGCTGTGTGCCTGCTTTCCTACTGAGAGCAGAAGAGAGTCCTCGCAGCAGAAGCCTCCAGTGGCAACGTCAGGATAGTCTGCAGTACGTATCATCTGATTCCTTTTGAGAAAATACTTGCTGACCTAAGCTTTGCTTCCAAACATGGAGTAGAGAGTGTGGCACACAAAGACTGAGGCTGAGAAGGAGCTCAGAGTCCGGAAGGCCAGCTGGGCTACAAAGCAAGACCCTGAATCAAAACAAAACAAACACAAACAACAAGCAGATAAAAGCCAAGGAAGGTTAGAGGCAAGGTGTACACAGCTGTCAGATCTTTGTGGTGGAGGAAGGAGGGAGAAGAGCGGCCTGCGAGTTGGTTGTTGCCACCTCAGCCTGAGGACCTGAGTTCAATGTGTAGAACTGACTCCAAAAAGTTGTCCTTTGCCCCCCCTCCCCTCACAATTTCACATACACCCCATACACTCTCCAGTGCTGGGATTAAAGGTGTGTGCTACTGCCTGGACTATAATTTTTTTGTTGTTGGGTTTTTGTTTTGTTTTGTTTTTTGAGACAGAGTTTCTCTGTATAGCCTTGGCTGTCCTGGCTAGCTTTGTGGACCAGGCTGGCCTCGAACTCACAGAGATCCGTCTGCCTCTGCCTCTGCCTCCCGAGTGCTGGGATTAAAGGTGTGCGCCCAAATAATTTTGGGGGGTGGGGCTGTAAAAAACAATCATTTTATTCAATCCCAAAGTTTTAGAAGTGGAGTACACTTTAAGAAATAAAAAACTAAGAAGAAAATGCCACTGAACATAGCTGGTACATTGGAATAGGTCATCAGGAAAAATACTGTAGTGAACTTGTCTGATACTGTGAATTTCCAGTCTTGGCTTTAATATGCTTGCTAAGGTGTCTCTCAATGCTGCTTTTACACTGCTCTTCATTCTTTTCTTTTTTTTAATATTTATTTATTATGTATATGGTATCCAGCCTTCATGTACACCTGCACACCAGAAGAGAGCACCAGATCTCATCATAGATGGTTGTGAGCCACCATGTGGTTGCTGGGAAGTGAACTCAGGACCTCTGGAAGAGTAGCCACTGCTCTTAACCACTGAGCCATCCCTCCAGCCCTGCTCTTTATTCTTTTCCACACTGCACAAGGGAGTGGGTCAGCCTTCAAAGCTTTATTAACGGGAGTAGATCCAGGATCCACTGCTTTCTTCTCAAGAGACGCTAGCCCATCAGGTAGCCCGGCAAGTTCCTTCTCACGAAGACTCTAGCCATTAGGAAACTCAGTAGGACACAGACAAAGCCAATGAGAAGAAGAAGAAACCTATTGACTTTGGGAATATTTGGTGCGTTGGATTGGTCCAGGATTATGAAACCTAAACCTCCTATTGTAAACAGAAAGCTAGACGCCAAGTCCGTCCATAATATACTGTCCATTTACTCTGTATGCCAAGAAAGCTACTGGTCTCTGATGCTCATGTTTACAGGTCACTAAGCCAACACTTAGATTATTCCTCTGGTAATGAGGAAGTAAGACACCACCACCATGGTGTACACCATCATGGCTGACAGCATGTGGACCCAGGGCGGCTTCTTCAGTTTCAGGTTAGGTCATTCGAGCACTAAGAACGAGTCTCCATATTAGCAGCGGTAGTAGCCTCCCCCCGAATCTATTTTTTAAAGAAGAATTATAAAAAATATGTTGGCCTCCTGAGGACAAGTCATGTAGATCAGTCTAATTTCACTCTCACCCAGTGCAATGTCATGCCAGGAACTGTGTCACTAGGGCTGGCTCGTGCACTGCTGAGGATGGAACTCAGGCTTTCTGTCCATGAGACAAGCGCTCTACCAGCTGAGCTAAAAGCACAGCCCAAGATGTCTTATGTCTGTTCTCCCTGACAGGATTACACAGAGAAGCCCTGTCTCTAAAATCAAACAAAAAGCCAGATGTTGTGGTGTGCTCAGAGAGGGAGAGGCTAGCAGATCGCTGTGAGTTCGAGGCCAGCCTGGTCTAAAAAGTGAGCCCAGGACAGCCAAGCTACAAAGAGAAACCCTGTCTCAAAAAACTAAAAAACTAATAATAATAATAACAATAACAATAACAATAATAATAATTTAAAAAGAAAGAAAAGAAAGGACAAAAACAACAACAAAGAAAAGCTCTTTGATTAAATTTGTGTGCTAGGGCTAAGCCACACCACAACTAGGTTTTTCTAGTACACAATCTTGGGGTTCACAGTGTGATTGAATATCCTGCAACATTTCCGTCTTTTTCTCTAAATAAAAGACTCTTTCTCTAACACATGTGTGCTCTTGAGAAAGAATACATGTGAAAACAAAAATACAAAAATAAAAGTAGAATTACAGAACTTGAGAGACAGATCTCTGTGAGTTCAAGGCCCTCCTGGTCTATGGAGCTAGTACTATCACAGCCAGGGTTACACAGAGAAACCCTGTCTCCATAAACCAACCCACCAACCAACCAAACAAACAAACAAACAAATACCAGATGGAGCTGGAGATTGGGTTAAGTTGTTAAGAGCACTTGCTGCTCTTGTGGACGACCCAGGTTCAATTCCCAGCACCCACATTGGGCCGATCACAACCCCCTGTAACTTCAGCGAGGGTAGAGGGTTGGATGCTGAGGGCTTGTCTGGGCTACAGAATTACTTCAAGGTTATCTTTCAGTGAACAAGTAAGATCTTTTTTTTTTTTTAAGTTTTTAAATTTTAAAAAGAAAAAGGTCCGGGGGGAAATCAGGTGATGTAGCATTGTATGGGTCCCCAAATTAAATCCCCAGTCCAAAAATAAAAATAAATAAGTATAAAAGGACAGAATGTACAACTCAGTTGATGGAACGCTTCCAAGCAAGTAGAAAACCCTGGATTCCATCCCAAGAGATAGCATTAGTCCATCAGATTGAATTATAAAAGTTCTTTGACTTTCCTATTCAGGTTTGCTCACTTTTTTACTTTTTATTTAGTTTAGTTTTTAGTTTTCGTTTTTCTTTTTTTTTTTAAGAGTTATTATTTATTTATTTATTTATTTATTTATTTATTATGTACACAGTGCACATCAGGTCACATTAGAGATGGTAGTGAACCACCACGTAGTTGCTGGGAATTGAACTTAGAACTTCTGGAAAAGCAGTCAGTGCCCTTAACCGCTGAGCCAACAC
Organism: Acomys russatus; assembly: GCF_903995435.1. Classification (NCBI taxonomy): domain Eukaryota; kingdom Metazoa; phylum Chordata; class Mammalia; order Rodentia; family Muridae; genus Acomys; species Acomys russatus. Next base: position 27,901,481 of record NC_067165.1, read on the forward strand.
AGGGTCTGTCTGTGTATCCCTGGCTGTCCTAGAACTCTGCTCTGTTGGTGTCCTCTAACACAGAGCTCTGCCAGCTAAATGCCACCACACTTGGGTTGGTTTTTTTTTTTTTTTTTATTTTTATTTGATCACTTTACAGCCTGATCCCAGGCCCCTCCCTCTTCTCCCAGTCTGGTCCTTATAACCCCCCTCCTATTTGTATTCAAAGGAGAGAAATAAAAGGTATGGCTTCAGTAGGTCAGAAGTGTGGAGAATCTGGGAGGGATGGGGAAGACTGTTCAGAATATATTTATGAAAAAAATATCTATTTTTTTTAAAAAAAGATTTATTTGTTATGTATACAGTATGCATCAGATCACATTATAGTTGGTTGTGAGCCACGATGTGGTTGCTGGGAATTGAACTCGGGGCTTCTGGAAGATCAGTCAGTGCTCCTAACCACTGAGCCATCTCTCCAGCCCCCGAAAAAAAATCTAGAGCCAATTAAAAAAGAACAAACTTTTAAACACACTGACTTTTGTCCCAATGAAACAAAACAAAACCTAATCCAACAAAGTCTTGACACCTAGATCACTCAGTTAAGCCCGCCTGGTGGTACTCTCCTGTAATACCAGCTCTCAGGAGGCTACGGCAGGAGACTTGTCATGAGTTTGAAGCAACACTGGGCTACATAGCAAGTACCAGGCCAGCCAGAACTACACATCAAACTGACAACGAGCCCCGTATGGTGACTTTACACCTGGTCTCTACTATTCGGGAGGGAAAAGAGGAGGATCAGCCTCATCTACAGATCCCTGGAGCTGCAGTTACAGGAGATGGT